>NW_010315530.1:0-81795 GCF_000700745.2 Antrostomus carolinensis
GAGCTTGTCTCAAGCCATTCATCACCCACCCATTTTGTCAGATGTGTGTCTGTATATTTGTCAAATTAAAGCTTTATATCTCCTGCCTTGTTTCTTACCTTAAACTGCCATATCTTTCTGAAGTTCCTCACTCTCCCCTCCTATTTCAGCTAGCCCATGCAATATTTTTGTCAAACATGAGCAGCTGTTAATTTTCTTTTTCCAGGAGACTTAATGGAGACGTTAGTTCCACATCCCGAATTCAAGATGTTGGGTCTTCGTAACATACCTCAGATGCCTGAAAACTCCCTTGCTTACAGCACATTCAGTTGGCCTGGACTCATCAAACATTTAAGGCAGATGCTGATTGCTAATGCTAAAATGGAGGAAGGTAAAAAGCATTCACTCATCTTCAGTATCCATCATTCTTTAAGCATATGTTTTTACAGATTAAATAAAGCTTCTTGTTTTGTGGAGCTCACTGACAGCTTTAGTCAGTTCAGAAACGGGTTGGTGCCCTCAGACAGGAGGAATTTGCCTCCACATAACCAGCTGCTCCTTTAACTATTCACTCAGCTGCCACCGCAGCTCCCAGCTTGTTCCCGTTTTTGCTCCCAGACATCTCAGTTAATTATAACTATTGAAAATATGCAAACCAAACCAGCAGTTTTTGGCTGTGCACTTAATTTACATGATTCATTTGGAACATTCCTTGGATACTTTGTTCTGCTATCCTTTTTACACCTTCTACTAATAAAAACCACGCTTAGCTCTCCCGTATCGTTTACATGGGGAATTCAATGTAGCTTCCAGTTATGCAAAGAATGGGCTGGCAGGTTGCTAAGTATAGAAACACATATCCATTTTCTCTGGTAAGACGAGTGACTACCAGGCAAATGCTGCTGGATTAGCACCAGTTTTCTCTGAAAATTGTGTAATTGCTGCTTAACTAATGTGCAGAAACTACAAACTCTAACATGATCTCAGTGTCATTTACCAGCTGACCCTTCAGCTACTCTGCATCCATATTACATTAAACTTTTTAATATATTTTTTGCCAAAATCTCATAGGTATCGATTGGCAAGTACAACCACCACGTCTAGGCTCCTCCATCCCCTCCAGTCATTCCACAAACAAACCCCTGCATTTCAATACTTCCATTGCCAACCTGGTTATCCTGCGAGGAAAAGATATGCACAGCGCAGACTTGGGTAAGAAGGAGGAACACTGCCTTGGTGATTCTTGGTTTGCATCTCACCATATCTGATGAAAAGTGGAAAAAAAAAAAGCCACTCTGCAGATTTGTTTTTTCAAGGCCTGAATTGATCTGCCAAGTATCGATTAGGTCACACAGGACTACTGAGAGCAAGAGGTAGGAGCTTGTAGCTTTACATTTGTCAACAGGGCTGTCTTATTTCTGCTACAGGAAGTTTCCGAGATCCCTCATTATACACATCATGGCTAAACCCTCAGGATGCTTTTAATGCGTGGAAAACACCAAGAGCATTTAACAAGTATGAAAAGTCTGCTTCTTTGGTCAGCAATAGCCAGTTCCTGTTGAAACCTCTTGACAGCGTTGTAGGAAAAGCTTGGAATATGTTTGCTTCCAAGTAAGTGAAAATAATTCTGCTGATACCTCATTTATAACTGCCAGTATCTTCAGTGTAATCATTGTAAATACCGCTCACTCTTTCAGCAAAGTCAAGTCATGGTGAATAAGCATGAACACTGTTCCCACACTTTAGTGGAAACATTTTTTTATGCTTGAAACGTGATGGCAGGGTGAGGAACACAGAACAGTGCTTATGTTCTGTGGATAAGTGAGACCACATATTCTAGGGCTCTCAATTTGACTATTTTCTCAATACTAAACCGCCCCAAATTTAGTGCATTCCAGTGTGACCATTCCAAAAATAACGTACAGAAACTCTTTCACTGATCATACAGTTTCTAGTGTGTACAGGCATGCTGCACAGTCTGGGGAAACAAGTTCCTGGCTCAGTTCAGAAGCATTTAGGGGATTTCTGTGATTACTAAGGCTCTCATGCTATTAGTTTGATTTTTCATTGGAACCAAGAAATCTAGAAAACAATCGCCTCTCTACTTTGATCATCATGAAGCCAAGGTTACAGCATGTCTCAGCAGATGTCTGTTAAACACCAGTTTCTAGCACTGGAATTCTGCAGGGAAAAGCCAAGGGAGGAAAACTGCTTCCACTAGCTTAGCTCCCAGTTGTACCACCTGCTACGAAACCACCAGTGAGGAGAAGCAAGTTATCCTGCACACAGATTTAGGCTTTGCATCTCAAATCTGTAAATTACTTATTTAATAATCACGTCTCCTTCCATTTCGCTGTTGGCTCAATTCTGTTAGCTGCAATTTTGTTTCCTTAAGCAATACACAAAGTATTAAAAGCTGTTAGATACAAGTCATGACTTACCAATAAGTATGAATTACAAAATGAGTTCCAGAGAACAGAGCAGAAACTAACCAGCAGGGTTACTGGGTGGAAACCAATCTTCATTCGAAATTGTTACTGTAAATGTACAATCTGATTTCATGTGTCAGATTCTTCACTGATTCCTAATGTCTTACCCATTTTCCTACTGTGACTTCAACACACAGAGCCTATATTCACCAGTACACTAAGTTTGGAATCGAAGAGGAAGATTTCCTGGACAGCTTCACAGCTCTGGAACAAGTTATCTCCAGTTATACCATCCTTTGATTTTTTTTTTTTAAATGCTCTGACATAGAGCTTTCCTGAAAACCCAGCGCTGGAAAACCTTCCCTCACCTTCCTGAAGTAGTTAAATTACTGGACTGTAACTATTTTTCAGCCTTGTAAGCAGTGCGTGCGTGTGTTAGAATAATAAGAACTGAATACATTCATATGGGCAGGTATTATTCATATTAAATATATCTAATAAATAGCTATTTTCCATACATTTGCTATGTACTGTAGCCAAGTCTTTGAATATAATTTTTGGCATTTGGATATTTTTCATTAAGATGGTCTATACAGAAGGATTTTTTTCTCCAGACTAAACTCTCAGCATCTGAACTGCCATGAACTAATCTGTGATAAAAATTAAATGTGTGCTTGAGTACAGTAGCAGGGTATTCCTGATCTTCCAACTTCAATTTTTCATTATAACACTTTGTCCTAGAATGCTTCAATATTGATAAAAAAGCACATTTTTTTATTAATCCAAACTCCATTTGGGTATCATTCAAGAGACAACAGTCTGGCACCTGTTCTTTAAAGCAAAGTAAGACCTGAATTCTACTTTAAGGGCCTTAACTTTGACAAAATAGTTTTGAACCATCTTTTAAAAAAAACAAATGTGAAGGGTTCTTCATTTTCCTGTCATCCTCAAGTTACATTAGAGAGTCTAACGGGTTATGTGCTTTTCTGGACATTTCCCTGTGCCATGTTTTCAAGTGCTGTTACCTGCCAATTGAAAAATAAAATATCCCTTTAGTACCTGAGCGGTCTCGGTGAACCACAGGTTCAGGCAAAACTACAACTCTTGCTCTTCCTCCTGCAAGTTAGAAGCAGGATTTTTTAATTATTATTATTAATTTGTTATTTATTTAAACAGATCTGGGAGAAGAACCACTGGCAGACTGCAGATGTAAGAGCTTGTAATATAAGAAATAGAATAGATGGTATCAATTGCAAAGTGGATTTAAGAAAGCGGCTCTTTTTTGCACGAATTTTACCACGACCACAAGGTGGTGCCTCTGTGAAGCTGCAGCCTGACAGGAGGAGGAGATTTGCAATAGCTCCTAAAATTTAAGAGTACAGGACTTAAAGATTATGTTGTAACATTGAGCTTTCTTCCACCTCTGTTAGCTTTTCACCTAATGGTAGGGAGAACTTTTGGAATTCCTGCCATCCCTCCCACCATGTCACCCTGTTCTTCCATGAAAATAAATATTAAATAGGTATGCCAAGAATAAAAGTTTAAAAATCAGTCTCAAGGACTTTTCCCTTGAGAACTGGACAAATCTCATAGTCTCCCTTTAGGTTTTAGTGCTGTTTCATGCCAGACCTCTAAGCTTTTACCTAAAAAATGAGCACGCTATAGTATGATACTAAGTACGTTAAGGAGGTTTGCAATGGGACTAACAATGCACATAGAAATATTGCCCTGTTAGATCATGATTTAGGTTTTAAATCTTTAATGAATTACCACAGCGGCAGATGCAGGAGTGACCTTGTAGCTCTGCTGGGCTTCAGCCAGAGCACAGCAGATGCTCTGTATTACTCCATTTCCTTTCCTGGTTTCATTTACCTTTTCACTTTTGTTCAGGCCAGGTACAGAAGCACTAAAATCACCCACCCCTGGAGCACCTGTTCTCAAAGCAGCTCTGGCACAGGACACCTGGAATGACAAACAGATTCTTGACAAGATTCAAGTCACTCTACAATTGAACCTGAAAAAAATAAGTAAGTACTGGGGCTAAGATCACAATTGCTCAAATACACCCACAGGAACAACTGATCACCAGCATGGCTGTTGTTTCAGTGCAAGCCACCATGGATTCTGGTAAATTTCATGATAGCTTATAAACAAGCAATGTTAATCTCTGGTACCTTCCAAAAACAAACAATCAAACAAACAGTTCAACTGCCTGTTAGTAGCAGGGCAACATTAGAGCTGAGTCAAGTCCTAGTTCATGCAGAAAAATTACCTGTGTAAATTAAGAGCTTCAATTCAATAACTAAATCACAAAATATACAGGGGAATGAGAATCATTCGTGGGGTGGTGGGGAGAACACAAGAGGGAAGGCAAAGAGGAGAAAGCAGACATGGTAAATATACCAAATAACTTTTTATATTAAAAGACATTTGACATTTATGACAAAACATTTTGACAATATTCTTCTTGCAGAGCACAGTCCATAACCAGACAACTCAAGTCCGATTTGCTTTCTGTTTTCACTCAGCTGCTTTAATTCCTGTTTTAGGAACTCCCTCTCAAAAGGGGAAGACACAGTAATCATAGTTCAAGCCCTGTACTGCTTAGTAACATTTGAGCTGTTTGGAAGTTTAAAACTACATGTAGCTTTTGTTATAAAATGTTATTTATGATATTTAATATATTTTTCACTGTATCACTTCCTGGCAGTTCAGAGCTGGGAGACTGTTCTGATCAACAGGGCTTTTCTAGTGTGTGTTTTCTGGAGGAAAGATTGCACAAGAAGTTGAGATAAACAGCACAAGCAATTCAAGTTTGTAAGGAACAAAGGGTCAGGAAAGGAGACAGTATGGTGAGGTTCTCCATCCTCCCTCCTTCAAAAGACACAGGATGTTTAGCAACATATAAATAATTTTCCCTGGTGTTTTCAACAGACATCAGACTGAGAACTTCTTCTAGTATCAGAAATGAGAATGGGTAACTCCACATCTGAAAGAATGGCCAAGTCCCAGGAATGGATACTCTTCCTCATTAGTCCACAAGACAGGTAAAAGAGATTTTTTAAAAAGTCCTCTCAGAAACAAGGAAGAGAGCAATGGGTATTGTACTGCTGCATCAATAAGGAACTTCACTGCAGAAATAACCTGGCCTTATCTCTACGTATTTCTCATTCTGAGCATGAAGCAAACACAGCACACACGAGTGACACAGACCCATCTATCCATTCTTTCTAAGTACATTGATTATTTATGGCTGATGTCACTTCTAGTTAAAGGAGCAGGTTATTTGGGGGGTTTGTTTGTTTACTTTTGATGGCAGAATTTGGGCCACATCAGGAAACACAGCACACAGCTACCATGTATAACCCCAAAGCAAAAACGAACATGTTCTTGTTTAATCTCTATCATAACATATGGAAACAACAAGGAGAGATTCAGCAGCTCAAAGACAGAGCTAGGCCAACAGGCTGACTGTGCTTAACAAGAGGATACTTGTGTAAGAACTTGTTCACACTTAGGATTCGGGGAAAATATTCCTACTTCCTGGGAAAACCCAAGTTTTTCAAAGCAGCAATAGAGGATCACAACCTTCAGCCAAATTTTGACTACACAGATTCCTCAAAACTACCAAAAAAAAAGGGAGGTGAAAACAAAAGTGTAGCTGTTGTATTAGCTGTTATAATCCTTTTTATTGCTCTGGAAAAGAGACCGACAGGAATAGTTTTAGGCATCACCAGCCTTCTTCCTGTTAGTGTTTTTCACTGATGACCTCAGTTTTGAAATTCTCACACCCTTTCCCAAACTGAGCCTTAATTTTTTGATCTATGGCTGGATTCCTCCATTTCTTTTCCCCAGGATGTGGAGAGGAGAGGGTCAAAGTGACAGGAAGTGAAGAGCTATTATCAGATTTTCATCATCTAAATTCTATCAGAAGGTGGAATAGTCATTTTCTATTTTATTGCAAAAAATAATTATGTAAATAGCCTGAGCCTGGCAGAGGGCCTTTATTTAATTAGAAATTAAAACTAACGAGGTAGATCAAGGGTCAGCACAGGCCACTCACTCACTGAGGCAGGGACAACAGAATCAGTGGCCTTGACCTCACTAGTTTTAGGCAAACTACCCACAGGATGTCCATAAACCCAGGAACAATGCATCAAATCTCACTATTGTTTTTGTAAGGGACAGGTGCAGCTCACTGGGAAGTTGATTCAAGGGCTCTGACTATAGCAGATATATTTCATGAACAGAATAACTTTTATTTGTCCACATAAAAAACAGGAACAAAAAATTAACCTGTTAGAAATACTTTAAACATAGGAACTGTTTGGCAAGCGACAGGGCACTAATGTAGTTACAGATCCAATTTATCTGGACTTGAGTAGACATTGGTGTTGATAAGGTCAGACTGCCTAGCAGTGCAGAAAGGGTAGAATCTTCTGTAAATAAATAAGAGGACTGATCATCTGCACAGATTTACCAAACTGAAACAGCTCAAGATTAAGGGCAAAGATCTGTGGTTTCCACACCAACTGGGATTTTATCATTAAGAAGGAAGTGATGTTCAAATTACCGGCTGATACTCTACTGGGAAATACTAAAATACAAAAGTATATTGAATGAATAATTCATTTCCTTCTGCATTTCTTCATAATATTTATCTATACTCAATTGATTAAATGAGGGACCAAACATCCAGAAGGAAATATTCTGTGTGTCACAGTGTACTGCAAAGAACTCTGCATTTCACTGGACACCACTTTAAAAACTGCACAAGAGTCCTCAGCAGTGTGATTCGTGGATCTGACACGGAACTGAGCTGCTGCTTTTCCTTCACTGCTTTCAAGGGCAGCTTTTCAGACAGCTTCACCAAGGCAGCAAATTCCAGTGGAGACTTCCTCCTCAAGCCTCCTGGCTTCCTACCCCACCTCTGCCCACGCTCCAGAAGCGCAGCCTGGACACTCAGACAGCTTTTAACTTGCCTGGATATAGAGCTGATAATCCTGAATTTGAACTATGGAGCCTTTCCGGCTCTTTCAGTCAAACTCAGAGTTCACAATGGTCCCTTCTGATTTCACATTGTATGAATCCTCTCCCTCTAGACAGCCACTTCCCCTCTATCCGGGTGGGGTAATGAGTCACCTACCTCCGTGAATCAGCAGAACCTGCTTAACCCTTTCCCAGAAGCAGGAACAGCTGCAAATAGGGTGGTGTTTCAAAGAAACGTTACTGCCAGCCATGGGGAGCACACTGGAAGAGGTGAAGATGGCCTAAGATAAGAGATCTGAGAGGCTGCTGCTGCTGCTGCTCATTAGGAAATTTAAAGACAAGTATAAATACAATCCATGATAAAGATCAGGGAAGAAGTCTAAACCTTAACCCCATAGTTCATACAAGCTTGAGAGATTCTAAACAGTGACTTCTAAGAGTCTAGCAGTAAAGGCACAGGCCTCACTGCTTATCCGGGTGAATCAGGTTGCAAAAGCCTTCTTGTCTGCTAGTCTTAAAAGCAGCATTTTTAAAATATGGAATGTTACACCCTAAGATAAAAATGTGAGTAAAATGAGGACTCTCTCTAGGCCAAGATTCCTATTTTAAAAGTAAGAACAACAAGTAGAGACACTTAACTAAATTAAGCCACTTGGTTAATTCAAAAAAGACAGAATAAACATTGCTTAAGCTTCAGTGAGCTCTGAGCTTTCGTTTCACTAGTTCTAGGTAATGAGAAATAAATGCCATCTTATATCTGCATTGAAATGGGTGTGTTCTGCAAAAATGATTATTGTACCTATTTGGTTACATGTACAACGTAATGTTTATTTAAAGGCTCACAGAAATACACTTCAGTTGCCTGAGAATGGTGTAATTGTGGTCAGATGGCATGATTTAACTTGAACTTTTGCCCAGCAGTCTCCAATATGTAATAGATCATTTGCAGGAGCGTGTAAGCAGAACACCGCTGGAGGAGCCAAATGGAAAGCAGCCTTATCCCACACGCTGAAGGTGTAATAAAATACTGACTCTGTTCTTGGCTGGCAAGGGCAGCTGTAGCTGTTCGTTAGAATATCCTCAGTAAGTATGGTGAGAGCTGGGCAAGAGTTCAGAGCTACTGCTCTCCAGATGGCTCAGAACAATACCGAGAATACATGTTTCCATGTAAGACTGTTTGCTGCTGGCTCTCCTGCATTTCTGCCACTTGCAAAGAAAACACTGGGAAATTTCCTCCCCACCCCACTCTGGGCAACTTCAGCCTGTATGACTACCTGATTCCGAGTCACCTACTCAGCAATTGTATTTATGTAGTAATTTGATGCTGTATAAATGAGTAATTTCTCCTTCCTAGGCCAAATTTTGGTGAAGAAACCTAATGCAACTGATCAAACAGTTAAAAACAGAAATTTGGCAAGTGATGAACCTAAATCCAATTAAATACTCTTCTCCCAAGAAGAAACCTTCTGTTGCCTCCCTACCAGACATTAACTTGGGTTTTCACATCATTTCCCTCTATAAAGATTTCGTCAGGCTTCTCCACAAAGCCAGTATTTTCACAGTGAAGTATTCTTACATAAAAAAATAGATACAAACCTACCGTGTGCTGTGAAATCAGAGCTGATTCTTTGATGACATTATAAAAAAAACCCTTGAACTTGCTTTAGTACACGTGGGGTCAGTCAACAGGCCTGAGCTTGTCCAAAAATCGCTAAGCACCGAGGACAGACAGGGCTCCAAGGACTGAGAGGACACACATCAGTGACAGTTTGAAGCTAGGACTGAGGATCAGCTCTGCCAAACAACCCTCAAACACTTTCCTTATTCACTTAACTGGACTGATCCTCTCTCAGCCACAGCTGAAATGTTTTGCCAAAGGATGGCCCAGCAGATTTCTACAGCTCACCTCAAAACCACCAGGCTTCTCCCGGGCAGCCCTAAGGATTTAGTTCACACACAAATGCTGCGGTGTGATCTGCCACGTGGTGGTTGTGCACATTCAGAAATGTTTAAGACAGGTTTATACAGAAATTAAGGGAGGCAACAGAATTCAAATCACCAACTGCATTAGCACAGATATACTAGTAGAATTGTTTTTTTCAATCCATAACTTTGAGCTTAACTGAATACCAGCTCCAGGCTTCTTAAAAGTTTCTTCCTGCTGCTCCCCACCTAGAGCCTTACGCAACACACAGGAATGCATGTGACTGTATGTCAGGAGAGGTCAGCTGGACTGAGGTGAGACGTAGGAATCATGGAATCAGAGGAATACAATCTGTTGTTATGAAAATATCCTAAATATTACAGCTCTCAGGAAAACAGCTGCAGCAAACGAGGCACTGAGAAGCATGGGTTTTAAAACAGACCAGAGAGATTTAGTGAACATGGCCAGATTTGTGTGATGTTGTAGATCTAATTGTGTATTTTCTCTTTATGCAGGTCCAGTTTCTTTCAGAGACAGAAAAGAAATGCTGAGCACACAAATCTGCATTTTCAAGCCTTTTCAACAGATGGAAACAGCCTAAGAAACATGCAGTCTCAGAAAAAGACACCCAGGCCCTTAAAACTCACATGGTTTCTACACATAAGTGTGAGCCTCAAAGTATTTCTGTGGTTTAGTCAGGAGCAGCTTCTGCTAGAGAACTGCCAGTTTGTTTCCTGATAATATGGAAAGAAAATAGAGATACCAGAGGGTCATTGTGTGCAGATAGAACAAGCTTTGGGAAATGCATCTAATCTCTTAAAGAATTTCTTACACTTTGTCAAATGGTTTGAGACAGAGTTTAACCTCCCCAAGCTTTGAGCTCTGGCTGACATCTCCCCCCAAATCCAATCGGTGCCACCTTCCAGTGAAAAGGCTTTAGAGCATGGAAATGTCACGCGGAGCAGCTGGTACACAAGTAATAGGTAACCACCTCCAGACTGATACCATCAGTCATAACTATGGTCACAATCTTGTGTAAAACCAGGCTAACAAACAGCTCTGTGCAGTTCACAGAATTTGCCTCCATCTGAGGTATCTTTGAGCCAAGCGCAACACTCCATGTAGCAAAAAGCAGCTGCCAAGGCCACAAGGAAACAAAAAGTTCCAACCACCTCTCATGAGGAGGCAGCAGCAGACCTGTGCGGCCTGCTCTGTCACATAAGAATTGAAAAAACCCCAAACCAACCCCAGAAATGGTGGATTATGCCTTAAATCCCGTTAAGCACACAGCCCTTCCTTCACAGGGCGCCTCAAGCAGGAACAGCGCAGCCGTCCCAGAGAAAAGCCACCAACTCCCACTTTTTCCAAGGACAGAAAAGCAGTTTCTGAGGCCATGGGAGAAGGGTGGGGTTTGCAGGGCAGTTAGAGCAGGAACAATACACCGAGCTGACAGCTCCTATCTCCTGCCTTTCATCAGGAAATAGCAGCCAGTTTCCTTATTACCAGCTGCCTGTGCAACTCATTTAAGCTTCTTGGGAAACCAGAGGAACAATTAAGCTGGGAGTCACTCCCTTGAAACAGGGAAGATGCAGCACACTTACTTCTCCATATCTGAACATCTCCTCAAATGAGGTTTAAAGAAGGATGACCTTTGATTTAATGCTCATGTAGTCAATGTAGTCAATGCTCTTTGAATCATTCCATGAGTGAATAATAAAAAACCCCTCTAGCACAACAAAGGGCAGCGTTAAAGGCAATCTAACCCAAAGCTTGGCCCCTTAGCAGGTTCACATTTGTTTTCCCACAACTGAACATCACTAGCAGTGAACAGGCTGAAAAACTTCACAGCTCAACAGCCTCTTCACTTGAAATTCAACACAGAGTAACAGGCAGCTTTTTTCTTCAACCAAAATACCATTTTTGCTGAATTCCTGACACCTGCCAGGCAGCCCATGGCAGTGCTGGGCTCTTCCCTTCGCTTTTACCCAGGAGGTGATACAGCCAGATGTTTTTTGGACATTTGATGACAGTTTCTGCATTTAAGCTCGTTTCACTCTTGACAACTGACCCAGGTTGTTGCAGCCTCTCCCATTCAAGCCACGACCAAAACAGGGTTTTATGAAAGCTGAGTGGATGCATCAGTAAGTGAAACAGCTCAAGAAATAAATGCCAGCATTTCATGTCCTCAATTAGACATTCAAATTAGGAAAGTCACAGCAGGCTCAAAGAGTTTTTCAGCACAATCCTTTTAAAAATGAGTTTGTAAGAGCATATGCAAATATTTACCCTCTGAATGCGTTAGCAGGGCGTTTCACAGGGAAGGCGATTGCTTCACTCCCCGTTTCCTGAAGAGGTTACAGCAATCCACCACGGCTCCCGCAATTAAACCCTCCTTGCCTCACCAGCCTGCCCTCAGCCAGGGCTGACAGCCCAGCAGGAAGCCCACCCTGGCTATTGCTCTCCCACTTTCACACTCTACTTTGTGCTGCAATCTAGAGAAGGTTGGGCAAAGTACTTACTGGTTTTTCTTCTTCCCCTCAAAAAAAAAACCAAAAAAACAAAAAAAAAACCCAAAAAACCCCCAAAAACCAAACCCCAAACAAATTTACACAAAAAACCTCCCTAGAATTTCAAATCTCAGAAGAGCAATTTCTGTCACCTTCTATCTAATTACATCCAACCTTTTAACTGCTGATTACAAAGTATTTTTTAACCAAAGAAAACCAAACTGCTCTTGCATCCAAGGAACACACCCCATCACCACTTATTTTTACACCTGCAATCAGTTTTGTTCACTAATATTTATATTTGTCCTTGTTAATCAGGGAAACATCCACAGTATTTGTGCTTGCAATTAACACCACCTGCAGTGAGATTCTGACAAATTAAATGATGAAACCCAAAAGCACAGCAGGGAAGGACTTTCTGGAACAGCATTAAGCCATCTTCAAGTATTCATGACAAATATCTTTTAGCATGAACAGGCAGCTGGGTGATTTCAGAGGGAGCTGCTTTAACAAGAGACACGGTGTGACGTTGGTATGGAAGTAAGAACTAGAAGCAGAGACGGGGAGCAGGAGGTCTCCTGGTTTTTTGGAGGTGTGGAACTGGATGATTCCATCTCTTTGGCCTGTGCTGGTCTCTCGGCTTGGCCTGGCACAAACTAGTGTGACCTTTTTAGCTCTGCTTACATCAACACAGTTCCTGCCCTGATCGGGTACATCGTGTCTGCCCGGGGCACACCAGCGTGCTCACATCTCCCACGGCCTTCAAAGGACATTGGTGGCAAGGAACAATGCACAGGTCGGGCTGTAAGCAAGGAGAGAACGAGGAGGAGGATCAGCTGCCACCCTGCCCCAGCTCCGCTCTGATGTGCTTCTCTGAATTGTCAGGCTGACAACACAGCCAACTTTCTGCTTTGCTTCCTATTTAAAGTGCAGAGATTTAGCCATGTTCCACAGACAATGAGACTACAAAACCCCATCTCTATCACCCCAAAGCCATCCTTGATGTTTAACCAAACATGAGTTGTTCTTATGAGGCCTGTTACTTCTGTGTGATTTTCAGTAAGTCCAAGGAAAAAAGCGAGATACTTTTGTGTCTAAACTGCGAGAAGAATCAACTAAAAACGCAGTGATCTGAGCTGAGATTGTTGCTCTTGCAACAGAGCTGACTCTGGATTTTTCCTCTAACACACTTTAAGCTGGATGATCAACCTCTCCCCATGTGTACCGAAAATATGTACAACAAAAGGAAACTTTGGTTTAAGGGAGCAAAATACATGTTTCCAGATAAAATGCTAAAGGCTCCGAGTCCTTTGAAGCCACAAAACACAAATGCAGAGGGATCTTCCAGATTCACACTCATTGTAGAATGCTTGGGACAACAGATTTCACAGCCTAACAACCAAGCTCAAGATACAGAAACAATCCAGCTGAAATAAACACCGGGAAACAGTTATTTGGTTGTTTATTTAAGCAAACACAAAACTATCCATTTGCAAAGCTCATTAGGTTTGCATAACTTTCATTTCTATCATTTGTTACCTTTTACCAAGTCTTAATATCTCCCAGCAGCCGAACAGGTAGAAGCAAGTAGAGTGACCAGTTCCTTCTTTAAATGACGTTAGAAAGCTTTAAAATAACAGCACAGCTCATTGGAATGGACACATACAGACACGAGTTGCAGAACAATAGAGATATAGATATAGATATTTTGCACTATATGTATGTAAACATGTTGAAATAAAAGTGGGAGAAAGCTTTTGATTTGTCTAGTGGTTTTTCAGTAGGCAAGGAGGCACAATTATCAGGAGACAGCTAAAGCATTTAGGAAGGTGCAGTTTATTGGCTCAAGCTCTAGGAAGAGGGTTTTTTTCTTTTTACTTATTTTTACACAGTCTCCTCATTTCAGTCTGACAGAGACCTCAATATGGTATAAATATCATTTACTCTCAACCAAAGGCTTTAAGACACTACCAGAACTATGTGAAGGAAACACCAGTGTCCCCAAGGGGAATGGCAGATCTGAGGGGAAAAAAAGCTGCTGCTAAACCTGGGGTAAGTAGCAATTTCACTAATGAAAGTATCCTGAAGAAAAAGGAAACAAACAGCTATGATATGAACTGCTGACGTGATCTCTTACAGAGTGCAAAATTAAAGTTTTAGTAGGCTGAAAAAAGTCAAGTACCAGAGTTATGATTTTTTTGGATGTGCACTGTATGAGAACAGGTTCTTTGCTACATTATTTTCAAAGGCAGTATTTAGGCTAAAAAGTGAAAAAGCCACTAAGGCCAAGATTTAACAAATACTGTTCATCTTCTAAAAATCCACAGGGGCAAATGAATGGCCTTTGTGCTTTTAACTATCTGGTACTGCCTCTCAGCACTCAGACTTTTAGATATTTAAATTTAATCTAGTCAGCAGCATTATTGAGAGACGTCTCTATTAAACCCCCTCCCCATTCCTTCAGTAGCATCATTTAAAGTTCTATATGAAGCACACAAGAGAAACTTCACAAACCTCACACACAACTGAGATGAAACTTTCAAAGATGTTTCTCACATAGGTTGCTGTGCTGCCTGACTTGTGAACTCGTTTCCAGCTCAACCTGAACACATTTATATGCTATTGATGTTCAATGAAAACAGTTGGAGATGGATGAGCGAACGGTCAGATGAAAGATACCAAAATGTCAGACAGCCTACCGACTGTTGTTGCCATGAGATCCAACAGTCAACATCAGTCTGATAAGCTATCCGACAGGATGGTACAGCCATGGAGATGTCACGACGGTTGGCAACACAAGAGGACATTCAGGCAGGATTGAACAGAATACGTATTCTCACACCTCGCTCTGTGTGAGATCTGCCCTAACCTGACACGGGGATAAATCAAACCTAAGCAAGAGCAAGGTCTGACCTACTTTGTGCTCACCTGCCACCTTTCGATAACGCTAACTGAAAGGCAAATTAATTCTTGTTATTTATACCTAGGATAAAAATAAAAAACAATAGTTCAGAAATTACCAAGAGTAGTAACACCTACACAGCAGCAGTGGAACAGGTATCTGCTTACTGAAGAGGGGAAAGAGCCACGTTAATATCGGTTATGTTCATGTACATTGGAACTGGAACACACACTGATTCATGACATTGCTCATAAAGTACCTGACTAAAAGCCTAAGGTTAAATAAAGTTCTCTAAGGTTCTCTGCGTCACTGCTGGGTTTTGACATCAAATCTGTTTTCAGCTGGAATCTTTACTCTTCCCCCCCTCTCTTCTCCTTCTTTGCCCACGGTGCTGTGATCAGTGGCAAAGATCCAAGAAGAATTTCTGATAACAAATATCACTTGCTATTTAACTTGCCTGTTTTAACCAGTGAGCCATGCTTCAGGCAAACGATAGGCTTTGTACTGCCTTCTGCTAAGTAAGAAGTTCTTCAGAAAAAAAGAAGAAAAAAAAATAAAAAGAACAAAGGGCTTCAGCACCATTTGTGCAGGAAGGATGAATAAAGCATGCGATCCATGGGATTAAGGCTTCATAAAGAAACTGAGCATACAAAAGTGGAGAGGAAAAGAAACAGCTTAAAAAGACTGACACAAGAAATTCTGGAATGATCAAAGATGACTTTATAAAGTTTTATCTTAACTTCATTCTAAATATACAGAATAAAAAAAAAAAAAATGTCAGCTTCAGCATTTTTACATCAATTATCTCTGCTAACATCATGAAGTTTAAGAGGGGCGGCTTTTCCAACCGAGAGCACGTGCAATGCGATGGGACACTGGAGAATTCAGATGGAATAGCCTTACCATGAGGGACATGCAACAGTTTGTATCCAATCTGTATTCATCTATATACATTTTGGTGGTCTTGAAAGTTATGGAAAAAGCAAACCAGCCACCCTTCAAAATAAAAAATTACCCTTAGGTCAGTCTGAAGTTAAATCAGGAAATGGAGGGTATTAAATCATCAGTTTTGGAAGTAATTTGGGTGGACAACATTTGTGTTAAACTCCATTTAACATCCCATTGTCCATCCCGTATAATACAACTCGGACACGTAAAGCATGGATACCTTACCTTAACATTTATAAGTTTGTCAGTGAAACATCTGCTCTAATATCCAAATTACTTTCAAAATTAAATAAAAAAATTTTTATAGTTGAAAATTGATGTTAAAAAGTTTTCCCCCATTTTGAATAATGTTGATTTTTAAACATATGGAAAGATGTGTCACTTTTCCCATCTGCCAAAACCCCTTCCAAGGGGTTTTTTGGTTGTTGGTTGTTTGTTTTTTTTTTCTTTCCAAGCTCATTTGGTTTTTTCTTCAGAGTACATCTTCTGTTGCAGTCGTTTGGCATAGCTTTGGGCCATGGAGTTGATTATAGATAAGATAAAATAACAAACCATGACAATCACCAATTTTTCAAACATCCAGGATAGCCAGTTTTCCCCCTGAAGAGATAAAACAGAAGAAGGAGGAAAATGAAGATTAGTGGACAATGGACAGTTCTCCATTTTCTGGGTGAAAGGGAAAAGCCTAACTTTTTTTTTTTTTTAAATTATTATTATGTAATTTATCAAATTAAAAACAGGAACCAAGTGCAAGCTGACAGGATTCCTGCAGGTCCCTCTGCAAAGCTGACTTTAGTCCCTTGAAAGACAATGCAGGAGGGTTTGCCAAACACACCGCGGGGCAGATGCTGAATCCCTGATCACTAGCGCGCTCCTGAAGTGATTTATTATTCCTCCTATTGTTTCGTCCTTGCTAACAATTCATAGAGTTCAGAATTAGAACCCGACTGTCATTCCCTGTCACGTTCATTGCAAAGAAAACAATAAGGTCGTTGGTTAATGATGGGTTTTTTTCCCTAAACTGCATATACTGCGTTATCTTCCAATTACCATCCGATTCTTCTGGTGGCACTAGAAGTGAATGCCACCACCTCGGCCGTCCCACTTCCAGCCTTTTTCCACAGTTACTCTTAACTTGTATTTTTTGTCAAAGGAGGGCAGCAATGCACTGCTCAAAAATGACCTCAATGCGCAGAAAAGGAATCTGCATATTTAGTTATTCCAGCCCGAGCCTCCCTCGTTTAGTCTCTTTTTTGGTAAGAAACAGGCAAAGAAACCTTTAGAAGAGCTACAAGTATTAAATGAAAAGTGTGAGTTAGGTGAATGGATTTTATCTAAAAATGCCCCAGTATCCTCAGGAATTGAATACCAAAGTTGCTCTGTCTCCACTGAACATTCAGGGTACTTTTTTTAAACACTTTGTATGAAAGGACACTCCTGCCCCTTGGTACCGGTGCCAAACACCGTATTTTTCTTTTCCTTTCGAACAGTAAAAGCTTGAGGATTTTGTTTCTTTTATTGGCCAAGAAGCCACAGATCCGACTGGCTTCTGCCGTACTGATGCTGCAGTTTGTTACCATTTCACATGCAAACACAACTTTCTTCTGCTGCAATTTCTCTTTCAAAATAAGCAGCTAATGCAGAGGCAGGTCGTGCCATTGGCCTTTATTGTTTTTCTTTATTCTCCAAGTCAATTACAGTATTATTTTTAACTCCCAGCTTGCTTTTAAAATGAGATTTTTTTTTTTTTAATCTGTTTCCCGGGCCACTGCAAATCTTTGAAAAACAGAATCAAGAGTTGAACTGATAAACCTGACAAGTCAAAAGACAGCCAGAGAAGGGAAAAATTAAGCAGGGAGGGAGGCAGAGAGGTTCTTACCTGTGGCACGCCACTGTCAGATTTGTGGTGAAGTTTTATCCTCTGAGCTTCCAAATATTCTTGAAATGGCTTCTGAAGAGAAGGACCTATACTTGGAATAGCACTGATCCCAGAGAACAAGACAAAATAGGGGAGAAAAAAAAAAACAAAAACAAAAAATAGTTTTTTTTAAACTTACCACTTTGACCCAAACAGAACAAAGTTCAGCCTGAGCTAGAGCTCAGAGGGCACTGCTACTTGAGAAAGCAGATAACCACGAAATAGTCTATTTCATCTTTTGATCTGCTATTTCTGAAAGGGACATATTTCCCCAGATCCTCAAAAAAGTGCTTAAAAAGAAAAATATTTCAGAGGAAACCAGTGACAATACACTGCTGGTCCCACAGAACGAAGCTGTGAGCTGGAGCATTTCCTTAAAGCCAGGGAGAAGCCAGCTGAGGCTGTGCACTGGTGCAGTGCTGAGAATCAAATGAATGACTTCTCAGAAGTCCCACATTTATCACCAGCAGTTCCTGTAAGAACTGGTTTGAACCGATTAATAAGGAAATGACTTGTGCTTGTGTCATCCCTCAGTTAAAAAAGAAACTGCTCGCCCTATGACTTGCCCCTATCTTCTCAAAGAAGACGGCCCCTTTCTCAAACTAAGTCCTTATTAGGACAATCTGTGCGTCATCCTTACCCAAAAAGAATGCATTAGCAAATTCTGCAGGCGCCTCCCACAAGTCAGTGATTAACAAAGGAACAAAGAAGGAACTATGAACCCTGTTCTGAATCATGCCATGGTTTATGGCAGATGACTTGCACAAAAGCTACAACCCATTACTGACCACCTCGCTCTGACATTAACCGTGTAAAGATCACGGGTACGTTTGGGAACAGAGAACCCTCTCCCAGCACAAAGGTGTTAACGCTGGAGGGACTCACAGCAGCCCCCAACTTCCATCCTGCAAATGCCACAGCCAGACTTTAATCCAGAACAACCTAGGTCATTTGTTTTTCAATCTACACACCATGCTGTTTAGCAGGGGGCACAAGGAGCTTTAGTAATTGTCAGGACACTTAAAAAAAAAACTCCTTAAATACTAGGCAGAAGAAATTATCACTAGCAACACCACCAGCTGAGGGTCCCAAGTTTCATCCACATCCATACGCCGGTACTCCTGACTCCAGCCATGGCAGAGCTCCCATTCATTACTGACAAATGCCATTTTAATTTCAAAGAGAACAGAGATTTTTTTTTTAATTTTTAAAAAAATTTTAAATAAACGGAGATGGTATTCTACATTTTAAAAAGTCACCTAAATTTCAACCTGAATGGGTTTTGGTTCTTTACCACTTCAGGGAGGATTTAGTAAAACACACTTCAGACACCAAGATACACACAGACACCTCCACAAACTGATCATCTCCTCTCTGAATGACTGCAATTGCTACGGGAGGGCTTGGTCTCTCAAATTATTTTCCTCAGTCTCCTGATTTGATGTGATATTCCCTTTTCCAGGTTAAAGCCCAATTAAAAAATACCAGCTTTCTCATCTTAGGAATTTATGAAAACGCACTGACCAAAGAAACAATTTCGCTCACTCTCCTCCACTAAATCTATTTCCTTCAGTAGCCAGGGGCAAGTCATTTTTTTGAACATATTTACAAGGAAAAAACTGCTTCCCTCCTGATTCACCATCACGATGATACAAACGGGTGAAAGGCAAATTCTGTGCCTGGACTGGTAAAATTTCAGAAAGGAAAAAAACCAAAACCAAACAAAAGGAGAGACCAGAGCTCGTCTATTACACATTTTACACAAGAGCACGTCAACTTTGACAAACCCTTTCCAGTTTTTCAGAACTTCCAAAGCTGATTTTATTCCTGGTAAAAACCCTCCGAATGACTCGCTGATCAGTACGAGTCACAGGTTTTAAAATGAGTTAGACTTCGAGGTTTCTTTTATTTTTCAAATGACTCTCGGAAGCCCGGAAAAGCTACTGAAAGGTAATAGTTTACTTTTAAACTTCTGCATGATTATGAAATGAGGAATATTTAAATGATGAGAGATGAATGATTAACAGAATGGTTGTTTAAATATTTCCATTTTTTTTCTGAAAACTGAACCAAGTCAGTGCCCAATTAGCATTAAACAACAGAACAAAGACATGAAACCCAGTTTCAGACGGCTTGAAGAGATCCTGGTGCATCAACACAATATTTAAAAATTATTTTCACTAAAAGTAAACTTTTTTTTTTTAATTTTGTGAGCATAACTAAGAATTAAGTGCACAACATTCATTTTATAAAAGCTATTTGGAAGAACTGTAAGATCCTGACTGCAAGGACCTTGCTTTGTAAAAGTTCACAATGTTTTGCACATTTGAAGAGACTTTAATACTGGAAAAAAAGGTGCATAAATTTAAATAAGGAGAAGAATGAAGCAGAGTGACATCTGCAAACTCACGAATCCACAGTGCTAGGAATAAAATTCTTGAAATCCCATTTCAGTGGGACAATATCAGTTACTTGTACTCTTTTGACAAAATTCAGTCATTTAATCAACCAGTTAATAAATATGTCACCTAACACCCAAAGCACAGACATCCTCTTAGAAAATCAGGTTTTCTTTTATTTAATTTCAAACAAATGAGTGGTACCTGCCCCTGCAAACCTAGTGAAGTTCAACTCACTGACCCTGTTCTTACTAAAGGGGGAGAGGGAAGACTTTAGTGTAAATGTTCCAGGATTACACTCCAACCAGAGCAGGTACACACGCCACAGAACAGATCTGCATCATAATTCTGTGCCACTTGGCAATGATTTTAAGACAGACCTTCAAAAGGCTGCTGCACTTTCAGGAGTCTAGATGCAAACCACAGCCCTATTTACACTTCCGACTTACCAAGGGAAGATGCTGAAAGATAAACCCGTTTGTAGAATCATCTAAAACCAATTCCTTGCATTTTCCTTTGAGAATCAAGCCTACTGTCTTTCAAATAAAGAATATGAAAGGGTAAGAAAATAAAAGGACTTTAGTGCTCAACAGAGCTCAGCTCCTCAGCACTTTGTAGTCTCTATCTGCCAAAACAAAACACATACAAAAAGCCCAAACACACAACCTGCTAAAGGCTTAAAATGCAGGTCCTGGTGAGCTGCTTAAGGGCTTCCATTCAAAAAACAACAAAAAGTCATTCACTAGAAGTTGTCTGTCAATTAAATACATTTCACTAGTTGCTGTCATTGTTATTAATGAATTTTGCAGTTAATAGCAACAAGGATGCACCTAGGAAGACAAGTATTGTTGGTGTCTGTTCTGTCCTTTCAACATTTATTTGAAAAACAGACTAGCTACAAAAAACCAAAACAAAACAAAAAAAACCCAACCCAAACCCCTGAAGAAATTTTGATTCAGTAGAAATTTCAGAAGCAGTTAACATTAAACATCGATTTTTGTTTTAACTCATTCTGATTCCCTGCTAAAATTGAATTTTTTGCAAGGAACTGAAATTGAAAACAGACTTCCAAAAAACTGTACTAGCCTTTGGTACAGCTAAATTCATTAAAATAATAACATTTTAGTAAAAAAAAATTACTTGCATTCTGATACCACAACATAAAGACACGTTAAGAATTTTGCTTCACTGAATAAAACACTGTTGAAGCTTGTTTTCAGGAGTATTATCTGGTATTTGTAATTAAACAGATGTTTGTTTTTTTTTTAATTAAGAGCCATGATTTCTATCCAAATAAAAAATTATATAGCTTTCTTCTCAACAAATAAAACTTCACTTCTATTTGAAGCATCACACTACAGAGATTCAGCAAAGTTGTTCTAGGATTAGTTTAAAAATTACACCAACTATGTACAGACACCAACAGTTACAGCAAAACTGTGTTTGTTAAAATACATTGTACAATTTATTCCTTTGCTTTTCAAAGAATGACTGTCAATATTTGAATGCACGTCACTAGTCATGAAGCAGTAGGGAAGGTTTTTGGGAAATTTATCTTTTTTAAATAATCTTTGGAACTACAGGTAGGAGTTATCACAAATACACGTGATGGAGCACCCAAATATGAGGAAAAAAGAAAAAAAAAAGTATTTTCCCTGTGCCAGCTTAACAAACTGTAGGAAATTATTCAGTACTTCAGTCAACTGCACTTTTACTAATATTAAAAACACTTCTTTAAAACTATTTAATCATGATATTTGCACTTTTGAAAGGTATATTTTTAATCTTACAAGCTCTTTAAGAGTACAGGATACTCTCAAGTTATTGAAATGTCATAATTTATGCTTCTAGAGCTTTTGAACACTTAGATAATTACAAGCTGTGCTAAATGCTGAAGTACAGCTCTCTATCAAATGCTGCATCTTAGTATCATTGCACTAACATGTCACAAAAAAATCCATCAGTCCATGATTTAGGATATAAAGTTCCCATCTTATAAACCCACATGTGTATATTCACCTACTTTTCCAGAGAGAAATATTGGAATTTTCAACAAACACCGACACTGCCACTGCAGACTCACGTTTTAGGAAGATGAATATGGTGGGTTTTTTACTGCTAATTAAAGTTTCTCGTTTGTAAGAGGCCTCTAAGAGCAAGTGATGATGAAGCAGCTGCTTAACTCTAAGCAGTTCTTAAACTTCACTTATTCTGATGGCAATTAAAAATGTAAATAAGAACTTCAGCGGCATTCAGCTCTGAATTTTATACCCTATTCAGCAGCTCAGCTGGTAGGAACTATTGGAGTCAGTCCCCCTGTTGCAGTGATGAAGGAACATGAAGCACTCCAGGTTTAAAAGCACATATTACTATTTTATCGTGGAAATAACAATCTGAAGGGAAATTAGAACCACAGTAATTGAAGAGATGGTGCAAAAAACAAGGCTCCCAGGGAACACACGGAAGCCCTGCTTGGAAAGGTGATGCAATATTGAGTCACAACCCCACTCTATGGATGATCTCTCTAATATCCACAGCTGTTAACTGGGGGGAAAAAAAAAACATGTAACAGTTAAGACAGGGACTGATTCAGTCAGAGTCTCTGGCACGCACACTCTGTCCTCGCCCGGACCCTCTCAGGGTCTGGGGACAAACAGCGTTATAGACATTTTTCTCAGATTCAGCTATTTTGGTTAGTCCAGCTATAGGAAAACATCCTTTTAGGAAATGCCAGCACTACAATTCAAAATGAAGACAACAACGAAAGAAATTTTGAAACAACAGAAAACCAAACTAAGGAAGAAAAAAATATCACTGTGGGTTTTGTCAGCACAAACCCTGCTCACATTATCTCACCCTGGAGCAAGCATGGCCCAAGGCCAGGGATTATCTCCTTCTACAAAAAAGGGAGTTAAGTGGCACTGAAGAATGTGACAAAGGAAGGAGGGAGTGTGCTGGGATGGAATCTTCCCCCCCAAGGACCTCCAACTCTTTAAAAAATAATTTATTTAAATCAGAGGAGCTATTGACAGCTAGGCCAGAGGGCCAAAGCAAAGGCTTTCACCTTCCAAACAATTATGCAAAACATCGTTAAATCATCACACCCAACACCCATTCCTCCCACACAGAGTTTCTCTGTACGAGATTCACATTTCTACATTCCCCTGAACCAACACAAGAAAAATCCATCCTGAAGCTCCAAAGCAGCGAGGCATTCAGTGAGGGCCACCATATTTGGGTATTTTAGCCATCTCTCCCTCAAATGAAACTGGAAGTTTTCCTCCAGCACGGTATCAACTTCTTTGAAAGTTTGACATTTTATAAACCATCGATAAATAGATGCCAATGGAAATATTTTTCTGTCACTGGACAATTAGCAAAGGCGATTAATTTGCGTACCGTGTTCACTGTCTACACAGAGCACCTTTCTTCAGTTATCTGAACCTTCAATGGTTAATTTTTTTCCAGACAGTGATCTAAACAGGCTTAACGGTTAGTATTTTAATGAGCTGTCATTTCCTGTGCTGATAAAGATTCTCACAGTATTTAAACCATCCATTTCCCCGAGGCTCCACCAGTACCAGGACCGGGCCCAGTGACTCAGAGGGGACCTCAGACCCTCCCCTGACTCAGCCCTGACAGATGATGCTGCAGCAAACCTGGGCCCTGGCTCAGGGAGAGGATCCGCAGCCAAACCTGGGCTCCCAAAGCTGGGAGGGTTTCACCAACCACAGCCTCCAGCTTCTATCACCACCACTTCGGCCTCACAACGTTCGGTGAAACCTCGATGTTATCAGTGTTTGAAAACTGCAGAAAATAAATCTGGTTTATGGGCAGGATCAACAGAAACATGCTGGGGGTTAAAAGGCTACTTGGCAGATTCACTTGCTTTACCAGATGAAGAAAGAAACTCTCTTATTTGAAGATTCCCAAGCTAAAACTGTTCCACATTTGACATCATTTATACCTGGAGCTACACTCCCAATTCCCACCTTAACCAAGTGCCTGCAAAACACTTTTCCTTTTCTTTTCTTTGGGACATTCTGTGATGTTAAAATCAATGCTTTCAAAAATAGGCATTGCAACATCTCTGAACTGCTAGTTCTTAACTCTGCTCTTTGTAAGAAAATTTCTATTTGTATTTTAAAGATATATCTTGTACACAATTTAGAAAAAAAAAAAAAAGCTTGCTTGTTCAGAGTTAAATCCTACAAGCCTTTTGCAAATAAACTTTTATAGTTCTGTTGTGATCCACTGGAAGGTTTTCAACACCAAAACTACTCAAATTTCATCCACATCTGTGTCCCTTTCAAGACACTAAAGCCTTTTTTGTGCAGAGCTGATCTATTGTGTACAGGGTGTATTATGAGGGCACAGTCCCACAGGTTTCTGATGTACTTGTGGGAGCAGAGCCATTGATTTATTGTACCAAGAAACGTCAGGTGTATTGGTATAACCTTCCAGAAGCATTTATCAGGAGATTTTGAAGTCACTGCTCAGTTATCCACGTTTTCAGCCACTTCAGGTTAATTTTGGTTGAATTTTACTACACAGGTTTTATTTTCAATATTGATCAGAACCTAATTTTCAAAATATCCTTTAATGAAGACGTCAGTTCAACAGGATATGGACTTTCTGGTGTACAGGCAAAACAAAGGTCCACCAAGTCAGAAGGTGTGGTTGGCAGATCGGGGCTGGCTCCTTTGAGGCTGGTCTGCCCAGAGCAGAGCGATAAGATACCGAGCAGCTGAGATGAGCTGGCAGAGGCCACGCTGCAGAGTCAGACCCTGCTGAATGCCCACAAAAACCCAGACAGTCACACGGCACAATGTGAATCAAAAAAAAGGTTCTTCCCACCCCAGAACAACTGATTTCTGGTGCAGCCCTTTCTATCACTATAGCTTCCTAAATTCTAAAGAAATAACCTAAACCTATACTTTAAATTATTATTTTTTAAAAGATATACAATCTTTAAGCAAATTCTCCAGTTACATCAGTCACCACAATCTCATTTGTACTTTTTTTTTTTTTGGTGAAAGGAACATCACGCTCCTTGCAAGAATCAACTGAGATTAAGTTGTGAAGCAAAGAATTATGGCACAATAAATAGCAGCAAACTGGTTTGTCAAGGCAACGGTTCGAGTAGCTGTTACCAAAAACTGTTTTTCCTTTAAGGAGTGCAGTCATTCAGACTGGCCAAGAGATCTGGTAACCCTAAAAATTTGTTCCACAGAAACCACCAGGTGAAGAAGCCCTTCAGAAGCACTGATATTATGGGGTAGATTTTCAGGTCTGAGTTTGTTGAATTACACTTCACACCTCTCACCTACAAAACACGGCACTAACAAATTAACTTCTAAAAAAAAATCTGTGGAAGTATGCATTTTTTTTTGCAAAACACAGCACTAACAAATTAACTTCTAAAAAAATCTGTGGAAGTATGCATTTTTTTTTTCTTTAACATTCATTTTACTGTCTTCTATTTAAACTTTAAATTTGTCCAAAAGGGATGTGGCCACCACTTGCTACTGAAGTTCAGATGCTTTTGAGGTGAAGGCTACCACAAGCTGTCTAATGCTATATAAAACATGTTCAGGAATTTTTTAGATGTCTATTGAAATTCTAAAGTTGTTAGCTCATTTTCACCAAAATATGAACGTAGCACGCTGAATTAAAACAAACCCATTTTTTCTTTCTGAACATTTATCCAAAATTTATGGCAGACAGTTTTGTGGATGGTGGGTGCTTTGAGAACTATTTATTTAGTAGTTTTCTGGGAATTCTTAATGCACATTTGAAACTGCCACTTCAAAGAAAATACGGTCATGCTTAAAAGCAGTGTGCTTAGTGTGACTGCATAAACAATCCCGCAGCTGTAGGTTAAAAAAAAATAAACGGAAAGATTTAAGAGCCAAAAGAAAACCCACAACACACATGATAATTGAATATTTTAAATGGGCTAGGTTTGGCCTAAAACCAGCATCAAAGTATTAAACATGGATGATCAGTAAATTAAACTCTTCTTTAAGTGACAGAATCCAAGACAAAACTCTTGCACGCCATCCTTCCTCACAAAAGCTGATGAATGTAATACAACCTGAGAGAAAACATTATCCTCTTCTAGCATTTTAGACAGCAACAATACAACTTCAAACTATTAACTGGTAGAACAGGTTGATAATTACCAGCCCCATTTGAGCTACCAGTATCTTTGTAATCCTCTTCAGCTTTGATTTCAAGACTCATGCCTGCTTCAGTTCCCTAAACCCATCCCTGTCCCATGGCTTGCTGCATTGCCTTCCTGCGCCACCACCATCCTTCCTACCTCTTTATTTTTGTACAGCAGTTACCACCAATGTTTTCAAAAAATTTTATTGTAAACAGCTTCTTAATTTCCTGCCACGTTTTCTTTCTCTATTTAATTAATATAAGGAGTATTTTATGATCCTTTTGTAATGGAGACCTAGACAAAATTGTAAAATCCAATTAGCCTAAATTATATTAAACCAGGCTGGTTATGGCAGGCTTAGCATGCAACGCCAGCAGCATCCAGTAACAGACATCAACAACTCCAGCTATGGGCAAGGTCTGCAGGTGAATCATTTTTGCTTTTTGACTAAGACACATGTAGCTATCGAGAAATTCTCTGTGGCTTATAAAATCAAATATTCTCAGACTTTATCTCATAATCTTCTGTCTCGATTTTAGTTATCCTGTATATTAGTATGTTCATTATTTTAAAGTATTGTGCTTAGACATTTCCTATTGTGTAAGAGCAATATCCCAGACAAAAAAAAAAAAGTCTTAAGTCATTGTGTCAGATAGAATTTGGTTAAAATAAAGTTACTGACTATTAAACAGAACTATATTTTAATTTAATAATAAGGAATTTAATGCAAGCTATTGTTTAACATGTTTTATACTCCACTCTAAAAGAAATTGATGAGGTAATGCTAGCAGACAGCTTGAGAAAAGTCAAGGATACCGGGACATTCCAAAAATCTTACTGTCTCCCAAGAACATTTTTTAACTCTGACATCAACCATCTAATAAAATGTGAATCCAGCAGAGGTCTTGTGAATACATTCAAAGTAATTCGATGCAAAATTATCTCTAAGACAGATGAAGTAGGAAAAAACTACTAGTTTTGGCTCAAAGATTTGCAGGAGAGTAAATCCTTGGAAAAATACCTGACCTAGCAGCAGTGCAGATCAAAAGTTAGTAGAATATTGTCTAGTGTGATTGATACTAAGAAGACCAACCTAATGATGGTTTAAAGTAGCCACTTTTTTTTTTTTAAATAATGTTCAAAGCAAGAAATTAATTTTGAAGTTTGTTACAAACCAGACAGCCTATCAGAAGATCACAAAGTAATAAAGTCAGGATTTGTTTCATTAGTGAAATGCCCTAGAATGTTTCTTCTGACACTCCTTTTTCTTTGTATAACATTACTACTTTGAGTTTACATATTTTAAAAGGAATTATTTCCAGATATTCCTCCCCTGAAACTGTTCTTGAGGAGTGTGGCTTTTTGGATTTTATGTGAAAATAGTTATTACAGTTTGGATAGCAAAATGTCTATCAATTTGTCCTGTATAACAAAGTGAAAAACCTTTGAAAAGTAGAAACACCTTAGAATTTATTTTATGGATCCATATTAGGTATCTAGCTTAAAAAAAACCCAAACACACCAACCAAAAAAAACCCCAAACCCCACAACATTAAGGCTTTCTACTTAAATGTTAGAGACTCACATTTAAAACTTCAAACCCACATCCCTGACATTAACCTCATCAGTGCACTGAAGCAGCCTTCCCCCCCCAAGAACAATTATTCTTTTGAACAATTAAGCATGAATTTTTGATGAAATGAATATGATTTGATTTAGTTGTCTACATTTCAGTGAATTAAGTTGCACACTTTGTTTGCATTCAAGTAATTTATGAAACTTCTGCATGGTTAGAGAGGCACTGTTGCGATGTTATTTGCTGGATTACCAGGCAGGAAACGTTAACATCAACAATGGATTTTAAAATTACCCAGAATTTCATGACTGAACAGGTAGATATGAGGCAAAAATTTAACACTTCATCATCAGTGTCCAATCTTTATTCAAACCCACTGAGGCAACATGTAAGTATGTTGTTTTAATTGTCTTTTTTTTTTTCTTCTAACTGTTGTTAGCTGGGTTTGTGCTTAGTTTTCTTGTTTTAAACCAAGATTTTCACATTAAAAATAAAATGGTAATGAATTGCTAAAGAACTCTGTCTAAAAGAAGAAACAAACAACAAAAAAAAGACAAAACTTTCTCAAAACCATAACAGTTTATCCATGAAAACTCATTTCTCCTATGAAAAACTAAGTTTAACAGAACTGAGATATAACTCTACACACCAAATTTCTCATTCTGATACTTCATGAGAAATTTAATTTAATAATTTAAATATATAAGGTAGTTCAAATTATGGAAGATGTTTATTGTCATCTTGGGACACTACATAAATCACAACAGTTCTTTCCTTTTTTTGTCATAGGATTACACTGCAACATTGAAGAAAGTCCATAAAAAACACCCAACAGTCTATTTGAGCTAAAAGTGTAGCAATCTATAATTGGAAGAGCTGTATCATATTTCTGGGTGAAAGTTAACTGTCAGGACTATGTATTCAGGCCATCTGACCTTCAGTGCTATTATGTTTCTTGAAGTACTTGAAGCCCTTGAGGTGAGGAATGAAGTTGCAAATAAGACCTAAATTATGTGTTGGCCAAAGTTTTGCACGTTGAAGCAAAGCACAATTTTCAGCACATCTAATTTGACTCCTCCAGTATTTTTCCACTTAATGAGTTGAAGGTATTACTGTGTTAAAGAATTACTCACCCGATTAGGGACACCATCTGCTCCACTATATGTTTGCTGAATGTTATAATAACGAAAAGTTTCTGTAGGAAGGAAAACATGAGTTAGAGAAACATTTGATCAAAAGGGAAGCAGAGACAATGGGGTACGACAATTTATGTTCCTTTCCAACCAGGCAGCTTCTCCAGCACTCTCACATAGTTTTCGCTTCTCTTTTCTTTAAAGATCTTAATTTTTCAACACTCTCTTCAAAAAGAGGCAGGAGAGAGAAAAGCTGTTTCCTTTATTATTTTGTTTCCTCATAGATTTCATTTTTTGCAATGTTTCTGTAGCCTGTGTTAACTAACCATTCGCATCCTCCCCAAACTTTAATTCCCAGAAGCTCAAGGTCATTTTACTCTGTCAACAATGTTTTAATAGAAAACCAGTCATCACTGCGCAGAAAAATTCACATCCCCTTCCACAAACACATGTACTTAAAGATCACAGAAGTGAAAAAATAATGTCTCTTTTAGTCCCCTAGTTCATGTGCTTCAGAGAGCAACGTAACAAAAAATACTTAGTGAAGAACAAAGAGCCATTGGGTGTCTATCTGTTAAAAAAAAAACCCAAAAAAACAATTTAACACTGTCACTGTTTCTAATGCAACAGACTATCTGGAACAGAGTAATTTCAATAAAAGAAACTTCTGTAACTCATAGCTTATTTTGCAGAAAATCCCAATGTCCCTACTTTTACCACTCCCTCCTTTTCTAACACAAGTTCAAATTTTGTTAAAACACACGTCGCTAGTTCCACTTCTGTCACATTTGACAGCTTGTTCATTTGCAAGACTGTGTGTAGACACATATACACACACAAACAGTTCCCACAGTCTCCTTAAATCAATTTAAACACAATCTAACAAGAACTGCATTCCCTAGTCTGGAAATAAAGGATGTGACTAGAACTACACAAAATATTTTGTGGTCCGGAAGAAAAGGCCAGTTAAAAGCAGCTCCAGGATGGCCACTGCACCAGAGTCACTTGCTTCCTGTCTAAAGAGAGATTTCATTAAAAGCCTTTTTTCATGATCTTACATTTTCTAAATTCCAAATTGCAGCAAGATCACTACAAAAATCAAGGCTGTTGCACAAGAAAATGTTTGAAATCGAGCACTGCAGTAAAGAGACTTCTAATAGCTAAATGTATTACAAAATAAGATGATTTACCAAGTGTACAAGACACTGGGAAATATTTTTTCACTTACATTTGATCTGAGTGTGGAGCACTATAAATTACATAGCAAACACTCTGCTAAAGAAGGCAAATAAAATAATCAAAGGAGTATTACACAAATACTATTTCCCTTTTCTATGTTGCCAGAACAAATTCTAACAGTACACAGAGTTAAAAGCAGAAAGATACATGTAATACAAAAATAAGTGTGGAGAAAAAGTTGTTCTAGCACAGTAAATGAAAGCATTTTCTGTTTAATATTTTCTGTTTAAGGACTGTGCAAAGTAAAACAACCATTTACAAAAAGATGAGGAAAAAAAGGGGGGTTGAAGATTGAAATCTTCTGGTCAGGGCAAAAGATTTTTAAGCAGCTTGATGAGGGTACTAGACAAGTAATTTTATACTACTAATAGCTTCTGCTATTCTACTGTAGTGACAAAAGATTTCCAAGCCAGACAGCTATAGGCACTGCACCAGTCTTATGGAGATGCTTAAAAAAAACGAAGCCCCAGCTGCAAACACTGGTTCTAATAATTACAAATAGAGTGATGTAACCACTCTGCCACCAGTAAAGAATCGCCAGGGAATCAGTCCTTCCTCTTTCATTGGCCCAAACGGTGATGCATTTTAAAAGCCAGACTCCAAATTTTTGAAAGTAACTGGAGATTCTGATTGCCAAATTCAGAACATGGGGTAAGGCTCCGAGTTCTCAGGAAAAGCTGGACACACTCTGAAACCAGACTCTTTCCAAATAAGACTGAGGACACCAAAAATGTTTAAAACCATGCTTGAAAGCTCCGGATGATACGCCCAGAGACATACCCTCAGATGTTTTCTGCAGGGCCTGAAAGGAGTGGGGTTTACTCTACATACTCAACTAAGATAAAAAGGAGCATTTAAAAGTGCCGCTTAACCGGTAAAGGCCAGTTGCAGTGCTCTTTGAAATGAGCATTTGTTACCAAAAAGGCAAGTTCATTATGAGTACGAAGTCCTTTCAGTCTGGTAAAAACCGTAGGTAAATAACTTGGCTAACCACCAATTTCCTGAGTGGTGTAGGCAGCGAGCTCATTAGTTTGTAGCTATAAATTATTCAGTTGCCCAACTATTGAGCCCTAGCAGATCCTTTATTGTAAATCCTTTGCACCAAATTAATTTCCATTACTTCAGGTCAGGAAGGGAGACTCCAGAATTCATTATGAAGCAACACAGCATATCATTCAGTTAAAAATAAATAAAATCAAGTCTTCAAGTCTTCACCCCAGAGCCCTAAGGGAAGTGTAGCATCTACTTGCCTGGATGTGCATTTTAATTACTGCTTTCCCAATCAAGGTTGCACCAAAGAAGGTCCAGAAGGGAACCAGAAAGTGTCCACATGTTATCCCAGCCAGGTCAAACAGAGGGTTTGGGATCTATGAAGTGCAAGGGAAAGAAGTTCATGAATTGCAGCACTTAGATGAAGAGTAACACGACAGACTTTGAAACTTTGAAAAATGAACATTTTCCTCCTATTCAACTTGATCCAAAACTCTTGTGTCTTAATACTTACAGAAATGTTAATGTTGCACCACATAACTTAAAGTCTCTGGGATTCAGCTAGACAATGTCCCAGACAATTCCATTCTCATGGTCCCTCCTTACCCCTGGATTTTTAAAAAAAGCTAACAAAAAGTTTTCCATGTGAAATGCACAGAAACCACAGCAAAGCCGTTTTGAGTGATTTATCAAATTTTCTCACTGACAACCACATCACTCTTGGAAGCCAGTGTTCAAAATGATCCCCAGTGATTTCCATCTGAGAAAGTACATTAAAACCTGGCATTTATAGTCATATGTATCCAGTTTAAAAGCACTGATTAGATTTTATTAAGCATATGCATTTCATTTAAAATTAAATATTTTTTTTTTATTGTTAAAACTGTTGGCTTGACATTTGGTATTGTGATACTATCTGTAAAATATTTTTGAAATTAAACCAAGAAAGTATCCAAATTCTGACCTTTCACACTTAGCAGGCAGGACAAGGGCAGACTGTCTGAGTGAACGCACGGGGTATGTGTCATTCACAGTAGCAGCATTTCTGGGCTAATATCCCGCAGTATTTGTCTTTTTTTTTTGTTGTTGTTACACAAACAAATAAATAAAGAGATTGTTAAAGACCATAAACAGATAGTAAGTTTGCAACTGACTGAATGGAAATCTGTGAGAAAGCTTATGAGGGTTATACTTAGCTGCTATAGACTAGCAATTCAAATTTATGAGCACCCACAACACCACCTGCATAGGAAGAAATCTGAAACGGTCTCTAATCACGCCCCGAAACGGTCTCTAAACACGCTCCGCTTCAGCTACAATGATTCTTACCTCTGACAGCTGTCTCAGGCATAGGAGGCTAGTAAATTATTTACTTACACCACAGCCAGATAACTTTGCTCTTCTGAGCCAAGTCTGCTCTAGGTCTCAAGTATGTTCTTTGTTAGTTGGTTGGGGGTTTTCTCTAAGTTCACAGTGTTTAATTACTGTGTTACTATCACCATAGAGGGAGCAACACGCTGCAGGTATGGGTACCTGTGATATCACCAGCACATCACACACATCACAGCAAAAAGTTACTTAAGTCCACATCAGGTTATATTATTAGCAGGGCAGTGAGGTTTTCTCTTTGTTTTTGAAAAAACACACAGAGGCAGTACTGAGAGTTGCCAAAAAAGCCCACAAAGACAGGAGGGCAAATTCTCACAAGTCACAGCAAGGATCTTCCAGGGCTAATTCTTGTTCTGTTCCTTCCCCAGAGCTGCCTTTACATAGGAATTAAGCTGCAGACAATAATATGGCTTTCTTACTGCCACTAAACAACATTGCATTCAGTTGACTTCACTGGATAAACTTGCAAAGTTTGAAAATTAATTTGACTGTGGTTTTATTATGTAGCATTTAGAGACCACTGCTTGACAGACAACAACCTGCAGCTAGGCCAGTCATTACCACTTCACAAGGAAGTTCTCTAATCATAAAAAATACACCCAACTAAAATACTTTTTAAAATCCCAAAGTAATAATGCAATTATAAGGGGGGCAAGTCAAGGAGATGCCTTCTAGCACATGGAGAAGCCCTGAAGCTGATGGGGGAGCACACGTGGGGGGTTGTCTTCCTCACCTACAGATGCAATAAAAACGTATGGCTTTGAATCCCTGTGCTTTTTTCAATGCCTCTGCCACACTTAAGCTCACCCTGTTTAATGCCACTCTGCAGTTATTCTGTAAACACATTTACAAATCCTCCATGTACTGTGGTGGATTCATGATTCCTCATCCCTCCCCCAACCCAGGGCAGCCTATATAAGCAAAAGGAAGTCGGAGCACAGAGCACGTTGGAGAACAGCTCAGCAAGTAGGTAAGAAGTTAAGCAAATGTTTAAGTATTACTAAGCAGGAACTACAAAGAGTTTACACATCATCTCTCCTGTTTACCAACTCCTTCCTCATGTTCTCCATTTATCCACATTTCACCTTGTGCAGCCACTCCAGTAACTCATCCCTGCCCTCTCCAAGCTGCTGTTCTGATTACACAGGACAGACAGAACAGCCCAGGCAGGGATGTCTCACAAGACGGTGACTCGAGAGTAGTGAGTCAGAGGCAGTGCAGGAGCAGTTGAAGAGCTTACTGGATGGAAAGACTTAAAGAACAGCCTGTAACCTACATCTCCACTCTAAACATTAAGAGAGTTCAAAAGATCAGTAAACAAACGTGTATGCCAGCAACTAGAAGATTCATTCTTTCCAGCTAACACAGGTTACCTATACTTGAGCAAATAGTTAGCATTGTCATCTCTACAGTTTAGGAAATTAAGAGAGATGCTAGATAAGTGTGGAATTAATACCTCATCAGCTAAGCAGCTGGCTAATGGCTGTGGCTGTTCCGGAAGAATGGGATCATAAGGGACCTACACTTCCCCTCTTCACTGTAATCACATTTCTGTGTATCACATCCCACTTTTTGTGTGTGGGATGGAAGAAGAAGGCACACCATTCCTACCAGTTTTCATTAAGCTTCCAGAGAGAGATTTAAACTTCAAATGGTTCAAGATTTTTCTACTCCAAAAGAACTGTATTATCCTACTTAAAACACTAAAGCAGCATCAGTGGAGAAGCTCGTTTCACCTCGTGCTTAGAGAGAAAATAAAGCTACTAGCTGTTTGTAGTTCATACAGCTGTGACTCTGAAACTGTCTTCTGATTCCCAGTGTCTTAAGGATATCTCCAGAGCAGACTTAGGAGAATTACTATGGATGTATATCCTAATCAGGATTTATACAGGTAGTTTTCCATTCTTCATTCTGTGTGTAACTTTGGATTTGAAGATGTCAAGCACTGTAAACTATAGGATATAAACACCTAAAAAATATATATAATATGGTTCCAACAGAATCTATAGGTAATAATACAGCTCTTGCTGTATCTTGCCAGCTCATAATCCAGGCTAGGAAAGTCCCAACAGGATAACTGTCATGATTGGGTGCATGACCTGATCTGCCAAATATCTGCTAACCCAGAGCAGTGAGCAGCAGTGAGCACATGTCTCCGTTAGAGAAGACATGGCCTCAAAACCAAATGCAGGGAACATCCCTGGACTGAAACAGAAACTTCTTGAATTTAAAGAATGTCTTAGTTCAGTCTCTTGTAAGTCTTCCTACTGCGACAAGCCTTTTGCATCTTCAGTGAACTGACCTGTTGTTATCAGGCTTCACCACACCATGCTGAACTATACAGTGAATTACTTTATTTTTTGGAAAAAAAAAATAAAATCCCTTGCCACACCATTCTTTTCTGATGGATTAAAAAGGAAATAGAACAATTCCATCATCTTCCAAACTCATTATCTTCCAAGGAAAACTAGTGTCAAGAAGCCCAATGGTGAAGTTGAAGGAAGGGCTCACAACAGTTAGCTGTGCTTTTCTGCAGAATTCACTGTGTTTGGTACTAATCTAGGACTGGAGTTTCTCCATGCTATTGTACTTGCCAGTACCACAACCATCCCATTTCTCCAAGCACCACAGAGAACACAGAGACAGCAAAGAAGGAATGAGGATCCACATGGCCTCAAATAAAACCAAGGGACAGTTCACATCATTAATTTCATTGCAATACATTAAATCTGCAATTTGTGATTATAAAACTCTGTTATTGAAATGAACTTACTGAAGCACAGGCCAAAATGCCAAAGAACCCAACCTTCTGCACCAGGTTCTGGACAGCCAGCTTAGCCCGGGAAGCAAAATCCTGCAAACAAGAAAAGAAAGTATTAATGAGGCAAAACCCAAAACCAACATACCTCGAAACGTATGGATTGCAATATCCCCCAGGCTTTGGGAGAATTTTTAAAACAAAAAGGCCCATTTGAAACTCTGGGATGAGAGAGAAGAGGGAGAAATTCACAATGCCCGGTGTGAAAATCTAAAATCTGACCACCCACATGTATTGAGTTTTGTTTTTCAGAACTCTGCAAGTGGCACCAAGTTCACACTACCATGGAAACAGGTTTTCTAGTATTTATCTCCCCGTATCTTTGAATTGCCAACACTGCTTATACTTTATTCCTTAAACAAGGAAAGGGAAATAATTCTTTCCATACCACTTAAATGTTAAAAAGGTACTTTCTCAAAACACAAAGACAGAATAAAATAATCCCATGATATCCTTAGATCTTTTCTCTCAAACCCATGATCTTAATCAAAATAGCTAATTCCAAGTACTCTCTAAAACACACTTTAAATCCAGAGCTGAATCTAAAATAATTTAAAAGCACCAAAGGTGGCAGACCACGTAACATTTGAGCTGCTCTTTACAAAGCCATGCTAAGAATATGCTTTTACTTTGTGATGGTAACTTTCAAACATACTCATGACAAACTTGTGAGTCTCAAAGTTTACCAAATACACAGTAAACATATTAAAAAGTAAAAATAAAGATTCTCACAAGCAGTTTATTTAAATGTGAGAAGTGAATTTACAGGAGAATAAAATTATTTTGAAGCAAAACTGTCCAAAAAGTTAAAACCAGGGTCAGTATAATCTATTTAGGCTTGGCAACAGTAGTTAGAGAAAGCTCAGTATCTCTGGTAATAGCAACCTTTACAAAGTCATCATTAATTCTCTTTTAAAAACCTACAAATAAGCAATAGAAAGCTGATTTTCCAGCAGCAACACAATATTTAACTATTTACATTTTGTAGAAAACTATCAGATAAATTCTTTAATCATTATTCATTAAAGCAACTACAAGATAATCCAGAAAAATTAATTTTATGCAATTTTAACTTTGTTACAATTCTGTTGAAACCTTCAATACTGTACACCAATGCAGGTAAATTTCAGTTATTTGACAATGTCCTTGCATACTATTTAAATTCTGAACTACAGAACTGACATAACTTTTTATGCCAGATTACAAAATAAAATCTGTGATAAGGCCAGACCATTTGCTCTCTTTTTATACCCTTTTTTCAAGTAGGAACTTTTCTCCATTGCAGTGCTGTAGAAATAGTTAAATTCTCAAATAATAATAAAAAAAATCTTATTGAAATCTGAATAATTCTATTTATTGTACTTCATGTTTGCAAAAAATAACACAAATTAAAACAAATAATTCAATTTAAAGAAAAATACCACATAAATGAGATTTCCTTCATCTTCCAGTGGGACATTTTTAACCACAGGAGAATATAAAAACCCTTTAGAATATTCTATTAGGGCAGAATATGCTAACTTTAACCAGGAGTAACACCTTGGGATCGTGAATGCAAAATGGAATAGATGAAATATTCACTCTTTGTTTAAAACTTGTTTCTGATATTTTTCTATTGAACTTTTAGGATACATACAGTATGGACGAGTGGTTAAAACCTACTCCCAGTGAGGCTGATACCAAATAATTGAATTTATGTTAGCAGGAACAGGTCTAGAATGTGCCTACATGATAAATAAAGTAAATTTTTTGATGTTTTTTCCATGAAGAGAGTGAATTTTGACACAAATTGTTAGAAATAACATAACATGATAATTTACCAGCAAACCAAGTCCAAAAATCTTGCAACACAGGGCAGTTCCTTATCAGACTAAAATTCCCTCATCATTATTTCCAAGTTAGTAAACAAAATGCAAACAAGGTAAAACATGATCACTAATTGGGTCAGCACTAATCTTACATGTTCAGTCCCACTGAGGATTTAGAACACGAACTGAAAAGGATGCAAAACACTTCTGCAGAGTGTGATCCCACAACTAGCACCAAAGGGAATAAAAAGCTGCACACTAAGGAGACAACAGGTATTCTAATTCCTTAACCAAAAGTAGAAATGTGTCTTCAGGATCTCTCTACAAACTACTTCAAAATGAAAAAGGGTGCTAAAGCGTCACTGTAATCTTGTCCTTTCAACACCAAGAGATGTTGTTCTTTGAAAAGGTGAACTGAAAAGCAAAGCCTTAGGTAGGAATTTCATCAGCAGTCTCCCCCTGTACTCTGCAACCAAGCTGGATGTGACCATGATCTTTTCAGTTCCTATTTTGTTCACCATTTCACAATGCTCAGGGGGTTAGAACAATATTTTCACTTTTATAAGCCAATAAAGATTTTTTTTTCACAGCTCCATAAATCTCACTGTAAAGTATCGTTAAAATAAAACACTACAATCTAATTATTCAAATAGGTCCATGATATATTTCAATGGAAAGTGTTTCTATTCTAATTTTAACATATTTACCCATTATCTCAGACTGCATTGCTAAGACACTATTGTATTAATTTTCACAATCTGGAATTAGAAACAAACTCTCCAGCAAGTGACCTATAAACTAATGCCTGCAGCACAGCTCAGTTATTAAAATATATTATTATAATTATATATAGATTGACTGTATTAACTCAGTGTAAGCACAGTACACCATTTTCCAGCAAATTTCTTAAAAATAAACAGCTTCCCTCACCCACATTTTTAGACTGCTGCAAAATCCAAGGCTGCCCTAAAACTACTTTTTTGCCCTTCACTTAAAAACATATTTTTTTTTATAAAACCAACGATGAAAATGTTGCAAAAAGTGTAAGTTTGTCTCTCAAAAAAACCCCCCAAAATTCCAAATAAACCCAAACCAACACTGGGGCAATTTTTCTCACCTTATTAATTAATAACTTTTTTTTTTTTTTTAAAAGTTAATACTCAGATTGTTTCTTCTTTAAGATTTTTTACATTCATTGTCAATTACAAAGTACTCCATGGAAAGCACAGCTATAGTTCTAAAAATTTCAGTCAAGAGCTTCTAATTTGTCTTCTTTTTTCAAACTAAGTAAGTCAAAAAATATAAATTAAGGATTTTTTTTTTCCTATTTTCTATGATCTAATGTAATCATAGCTACAAATAATTTGCACAGTAAGGTTTCAAAAAACCCTATGTATTTGCAGTCCCGACATTTACTTTAATGAAAACAAGTTCAGAAACTTCTCTTTGGTTGCTTCCTTAAATTTCATTTGTCAGATCTTTGCGACATCTACAATAATGATAATAATAAAAAAAAAAAAAAATCTGAAAAGTTTCATTTCTCAGAGAATACAATCATCAGTTTCACAACTTTTACCTATTTCACAATATAATTTTTCTGTTACGAAGCCTGCACAGGGAACAATCTTTTCTCGAGGTTTTTTTTAAGCATTTGAAATAAAAGCAAAACAATTTTCACAGTTTACTGCTTTAAAAAAAAATACAATAAAAAAAAAAAAAGACATAAAAGTTCAGCTACTTACAGGCAAAACATTTTCCCCCAAAATTAAAGTATCTAGAGTGGACTGGACTCTCAGCTAATATGATTCATTCCCTGTAACATTTCAGGATACTTTAGCTCACTATGTCCCTTTCAAAGATGATTTGGTTTTTTGGTTTGGAAATAGATTTCCTGTGAGTGCTACAATACAGGCGAAGGAAGGTTAAATGATTAAACATTACTTCATTGGGTTAATCATCAGATCTCAAGAACTGGAATGGAAATAAGAGGCATAAAAAGGTCAGGACTGAAATACTGATTCACGAGTCTCAGCTGGCGGCTTGAGGAAGTTTGCTTCATATCTGCCTTCAGTAAAATGGCACATTTTATTGATACCAGCGTTTCATTACTACATGTTGCAAAAGCAAAAAACCCCTCCCAATCCTCCAAACCTAAAGGGATAGTAAAGAGAAATTACACGGCTTGCTGCTGAGTAAGATTTAACACAGTGTTCCTCTTTTAAATCTGCTTTCCAGCGCAGCTTCGAGTGTAACTTCACAAGGACCATTTATCCCTATAAAAAAGCCCTTCTTGAAAGGGTGAATGGACAATCTCGCCTGAACTACAAAGCTTCATCCCATCCCTCTGGTTTATTTTTGTCTCCATTTATCATTTAAATCTCTTCTTCTTTCTCCCTTCATTGTAAAGTAAGTTGCACAAGCTCTTTGGTATTTTAAGTAAAGAACATTTCAGTGGATTTAGCTAACAAGCTCAAGAAAAAAAAAATTAAAAATCAATTTTTACTCTTTTCCTTCTCTAGTACTGATTTATTAACAGAAAACAGAATAGTCACAATTTATTGTTCATCTTGAAAGTGTAAAGCCTCTTTTTTTCTTAATCTCCAAGAACAGAGGTTGTTGATGGATCCATAGCAAGCGTCGAGTTGATGGTTTCCAAGAAGCTCTGGATTGAATCCCACAGCCCTTACAGAAACAACCCAGAAGACTTTGACAGAAGATATTTTCTTGAAAGACAGCACAGATGGGCCTCAATGGTTGTGTAATCTAAAAGTTTAGTTTCTAACATGAAGTTGCAATCAGTTTTTAGGAACATCAAGAAAGCTATGGCTCCCTGTCACAAACCAGCTCTTCCTCGCAGGCAGCAGTGATGACAGCTGTCAGTCTGTGAAAGATTCGATCCAGAGTTCAAATGATTTGAGGCCCAGAAAAACCTTTCTTCTATCATAATTTTTTTCTGCTGTAAATACACCATGTGCTTTAGAAATATATCATTAAAATTGGTATATAGGTGGATCTAGCACAAAGAGGAAGGCCAATAAAGAAGGGAAGGAATATATAAATATGAGACTAAATTAAATCAGAAATTCATAGTGCAGGTCTTTACTTGTAAGAAAGGACAGGGTCTTAATGCAGGAACAGGGGCAAGCCAGTGATACCAGTATTAATGTTATTGATCAAGCAGGATATTAATTACCAAGGAGATGGTGGCCTTAAGATGTTCAAAATAGATTTTTGGAAGAGAGGGGTTATGCAGCATTTGTTACTCTAATAAAAAAAACCCAAACAGAATAATGAATAAACATTAAAGACATAATCAGAGATCTGAAGTGAATGAGTTGCATCTTGATGGTCCTCTACAAACAAGGAAGATACCACAGTTTCTGTAGAGACAGGTATTCATCCCAGTGCCAGCGTTCCCCTGATGCTAATGTGTAACTTGCATGTGATGAAGAAGTGGACAATTCTTCAAGATTTGAGTATAATTTATATTATTGTTATAATATCTTCTTACTAGAAACAAAGTTTAATTATAAAAAAAATAATCTACAGAGAACATACTTTTTTTTCCAAAGACTGAAGATGATGTATGAAGCTACTGTCTCAGATTATTAAAATTATAAATTCCTTAACATTTAAAAAGCTGCCTACAAAGACAGTGCTCCTTTTTATGTAAAAATCTGAGTTATGTTAAAAATGAGCTGCACAATATTTTGTTTCTTCTGGCTTTCTATTACAACACAATGGAATCAAACACAACTTATGGGAGAATGACCATTTGTGGTTAGCCAATGAATTCTAGAATTTCAGAGGACTGGGAAGAATTATTAACTCATTGAAATAACATATTAACTGCAGAAGAGCAGTTTTAACAAGTTGGATAGCTACCTACAGGCTGCAAGGTTACAACATACATCCATGCTAAGAAAGCAATAGATCAGCAACGATGTTTAATGATCAACACAGTAACCTGGAGTTAAGATGAGGAGAACAGAGATCAAGATATAGTTGATCGTCATTGTCTATCACTGCAAATAGTTCATTACTCAGTGACCAAAGAAACCATTTCATACTTCTCCTTCAAGACATCAAAGGTAACAGATCTCATCAGTAAGGTTCCAGTAAGTTGCAAACAAGGATATTTTGATAGTGGTTCATGGTGGCATTGACCTCCCACTCCGTCAGCTGCAATGACTCTGAACATCTAAACATCCATGAAAAGGGCTGTAGCTTTGAATCTCTGTTCTAGCTTTCTTAAAAATACTTCCAGTTTAATGCAGATATGGGGCAAATTAAAGGGGTTATGTCCATCTTGATGCCTGTAGAGAAGAAGGTGTGAAAGGGAAGGTTTAAACTGAAATATCACTCAAGACTCTGGGAAAGAAAGGCTCTGTCTTGGAAACTGGGCGGTCAAAAGACAAAGTTAAAGGTTTTCAAGGATTACTGAAAGCAGCTAAGGGAAGGTGGTGGATCTAAGCAAGCACTCAAATTTGATAAGAGAGGGGTGTTTACATATGATAGGCATGGTCATTTAATTTTAACCTGTCTTGGAGTAAAAGTGAAAATTCTGAGTATTGGATCCATGATCTGGTAAATAAGACCTTCCAGGAAGGTGACCAGCTCTGGATTAAACAGACTATTAGCACTAGGAACTTCTAGCTATTTTCTTTATTTATTAACCAACTGTATCACAGTAAGAACATCCTATTTCCCTCACTGCTCCCTCTCCCCAAGACCTTGTGGGAAGAAGCAGGAAATGCTTCTTCATAATAAACTCCATCTCAGGAGCTTTATTTTCAAGATTTTTAGACTGTTAGATTCCAACACCATGCTCAAGTTTGGAAGCAATATACCAAAACGAGCACATATTATAGAGCTCAAGAAGTCAGTAGGCACTCTCAAACTTCATGCCAGCATTTTCCACAACTAGAACTGAAGCTTTCAGACTTCCACATAAAAAGTCTTTTTGCTTCATACTGCAAGAATACAGAAATTTTGTAAAGAATAAGACACAATTAAAGGAAACAGTCTGAAGGAAGAGGAAAGAGCATGGCCTTTCAGTCTTATCAGATCTGTCCTACAGAGCAGTAGCCCTTTTATCCATGTCCCCTGCCACCTCTATGCTCTACCCCTCAATTCAGGTCTCTGCAGTAGCATGAAGAAGTTTATTATTTCTTTGCTTGCTAAAGATCTACTTCCTATTCACATCTTGTAGGAGATCTGGCATTGAGCAGATCCTGCAATCTATTTCATGGAAAAGAGTTGTCAGTTTGGCATGTCAGGGAAGCAGCAAGGCCGTTAGGACAGTCCAGCTCTGGAAGAGATTACCCAGAGAGGTTGTGCAGCCTCCAGTCTTGGAGGGTTTCAAGATCAGACTTGACAATGCCCTATGGCACCTGAGCTGATTTTGTAGATGACACTACTCTTGAGTAAAAAGCTGGACTAGAAACTGCTTCAGGTCCCTTTCAAGATGAATTTTTCTGCGATTCCATAACGAGATACTAGCAGCCACCTACAGAAAGAAGAATGAAGTAAAAGAACATCCTATCACTCTGGTTCCCACACATCAGCCATTGACCTCTGCAGCCTTTGCTTCTACAGTTGAAAGTGTATGCTGGCATTATCTCCACCAACGTGCTGGCTGTCTAAAATACCATTGCAGCTGCACAGTTAGTGCTCATTTATCTCAAAGGTACAACTGCAATTAGTTACTGTGGCCACAGGTCTGCCCATGTAGTGGTGTGACGAGCAATTCCAGAATGCCATTATTTTTTTTTAATCCATTAGAGTTCATCAATTCCTATTTCTGGGGGGTTTAAGATTCGGGTATTGTGAAGAAGGGCACATGATTGCTGGAATGAAGCAAGTTATTGCTTTGCTTTAGCCATCATCATCAAGAAAGGAAGCAATTTTTGATAACCAAATAGATTGGCCTTTTCAATCCCTGACAAAGGATAGCCAAAGTCACCAGCACTGAAAAAAATACACTGTTCCTCCACAGAGAAATAAGAAAACCCACACACAGAAAAAACACTTGTAGAATACAAGTGAGCAATTTCTGACAGAGCTGACAAATCCTTTTGCACACACAAGTCTTCCTACTCAGCTTAGCCAGCAGATGTGCGCAACACTAAGCATACCTCTTGCTTGTTCTCCCTGGGAAGGAGCAGAAGTTCCCAGACAGCTCAGAGAAGTGGTCTGCATACCAGACTCTTGTATAACACAGATATTTAAACAGTGTCTGGAGCAGAGGAAAAAAATAGTAGCCATTTTCTTGATTATGATACAGTAATGAATTGCTATCGCTTATTGAAGGCTCTTCCTGACAAAAATATTTTTGAAGCAGCTTATCTGACCCAAACTTTTGATTATTTACTGGTCTTTCTCAGAATACTGGGGAGTGAAATATCAAATATTTAGGACCAAATTGTTCCCTTGGAAACTTGCATTTGAGCATCCCTGATGCACGCAGAACAGAGCATGCAAATTCAATGGTGGGGTTCAACTAACCGCTTCTCTACAACTACAGCACAAAGGTAGCTGGCAAGATTGCCAGTAAAAAAGGTTCATTTCTTTTGTAAAGTGAGAGATGTTACTGAAAAATATCCTCTGAGCTAGTACCTTAATATTGAATTGAAAATATTGCAAAGTAATCCAGATTTCTTCAGTGACTTGGTAATTTCTTATTTATGTATTTACACACTAAATATTAAAGTGACAGAGGGTCAAGTAAACGAGTTTTAGGGCACAGATATTATCACAAAGAGCTGTTGAAAGAAGAATGTGAAAAAGTCATCTCCAGACTACCATTAGCAAACCTAATGTAATGCACATTGCTGTTTTTTCCTTATCTGTAAGCAGGTGTGCAAATGAATAGAACAATGCAGGCACAAGACTGCCCTATTCTCTTGCCAGTGTCCAAAGAAATCCTGCAAGGAGGTGGCTTACACATTTGTTACTCATAGCTCCTATTGTCTACCCTCTGTCTATATTAACTCTTTGCTAGCTCTTTTCTCAGGAAGTCCTCTATAACTAGTTCCCTTATTTAAAGCTTTCATTGACTCATTCCAAACCTTATTTCAGCTCAGTAATTTTGGAGAACAATTTAAGCTGTTACTCAGTACATTCACTGCTGTGAAACGTAAAATTCACTGAATACTGCCTGTGAAAAAAACCCACCAAAAAACAACCCACCACACTTTACTATTAGTTCACTGTCAGTTTGCCATCACGCACTCAAGCTACAGCATTCAGAGGAAGTTTCTAAAGTGAAGCTTCAAGGTTTGATTGCTTTTAAATTTCCATTTAATGAGGGGCCAAGATAAAAGAGGTAAGATACCTGCCCTACACAGACTAACTTCAGGAATGCAGTGTGTGAAGACAAGCCTCCTGGTGGTGGCCACCCATCAGGCAGCCTAGACCAAACACAAGCAATCTCTTTCTTGTACGGCACAATTAATAAAGAGAGGAAGCTGATGAGGAAAGGGGGTGACTGGAAGACCGAGGACGAGAAATTACAAACAGGATTTGATGTTGAGTTTAAACGAGTTATTTCTGGGAAAGAAAAAAAAAAAAAGTCAAGGTTTTCCACTTATTGTATGTGACTCTACCACTTCCATTTTTTATGATAACTGCTTTATCAAAACCTGCTTGTGGTCTGCTTTAACTTCTTTTTTCTTGCACCAAATACTCTTAAAACCTTTTGATTAAAGAAGCCAGCAGCCAGCGAATCCTTTTCAAGCAGGAACATATCAGATACTAGCTGTTAGCTTAATCACGGGAGAGATCCATTTAATTTGGCCACCTTATTTTACACTGTTAATTAAGTAACATTTCACTTATTAGTTAAACCTAATCATTCCATTTGAATTAAGTCACAGTGTCCTGTCAGAACACAGTGCTGGATTCTCCCAGTAACCATGGCTGGGTGTGGTAGCGTACTTTGTTCTGCTTCTGCAAAGAGAAACCCCACATGAAGCTGTGGAAAAGCAATCCAGCTCAAGGCACCAGACCTTTCAGAAAGGTTGGAAAGATAAGTTCAACATGTGCCTAACTGTCACTATCGCAAAAGTTCATCAGTTTAACTCCTTGCAGACAAGAAACCGGCTCTCCGAGCAGGAAGCTGTTCGCTGGAACTCCTGACGCAATGCAAACCGAAGCAGTTGCAGCTCAGTTTAATACAAACCCTCTTGAGTCCACGTTGACAAATTCTTTAACAAGCCCTGTGGTTACAGGGAAGCTGGTTTCAGTCTGAGTCACTCCTGTTCAAACAGTTTACTGGAAATGGAGGGGAGGGGGAATTTTCAGAGAAGTCATGTGATGGCCAGACAAACCACAACCAGTAAAGGTTCAGTGGAGTCAAAAACAGGTCCCAGCAACAACTGACAGTCAGTGTGCAGATGGCACTCAATCATTTACAAACCAGTCCTGCTGCATCTCAGCATTTCTATGGATTTAACCCTTTTTTCCAAGTCTGTATTCTTTTCAGAGGCAGGACCCAGTTTGGAAAGTAAACAAACAGCAGTGGCTGATAGTAACATAGGCAACTAGAAAATATTTTTACATGGAAATTTGGCTGCAGCAACACTGCACAGAAGCAAAGCCCGATGTGTAAATCATTAGTTCTTAAGAATAGGCCACTTAATGAATCCAAACACTCACAGTCATCAAGGATTAGATATACAGCAAAGATATTGGTACTTTCTCATCTTAGCAAGGAGTACCATGATACAGCAAGGGCTCACACAACATTACATGTTATCACGAAGTACCTCGAGGGACGCTGGCATTAAAAGCTTCATTTTCACCAGAAACCTCCATCAGCTGTAAGTGTTTCAGCATGACAGAGAAAAGATGAGAACACTAAACAATCAGCAACTGTTAAAAGTGGTGAAAGAGAGTCCTTACACATGTGTGTGTAGACACGAAACTACAAAACTATGCTTGCACTGTATTATTACCAATGTGCTGCCCCAGCACTAAGTAGTAGATTCACTTCCCCTAATTGAGAGGTTGGTTTGAACGGCTGCACTCGAGATACTCGCCGTGGCTAAAAGGGGAGCTCTGATAAAAAACTCCTTTGCTCTGGAATTCGACTGGGAGAGAGTTAACAGCAACTGAGATAGTTTCAAACATTCGTAATTTTTAAATACTGCCTTAAGTATTAACAAATCAGAGTTGCTCTGTTCCTATAGCATGCTGGGCTCTGCATTGTGTGGAGCTCTGTGAAAAAAAAAGCCCAGCTTGTAAATCACACTCCTTCTGCAGGGCAAAGCTGCTCCATTTTAACAGGAGCAGCCACCAGGCAAGAGAAGCTCTGATGCTCCCTTTATGTAACTGGGACTAACTGGTGTGCACACACAGGGAGGCACAGAAAGGAGAAGTGAGTGTTCCTTTAAAATGAGGGGCTTTTTCTGAAGTATGCTAATAGAAAGTACAAGGCAGACATCCACATCATCCACAGGCTAATGAGTTTTCTCAAAACCTAGCTCAAGGAGACAGGTCACTTAGATCTGTGAGTTATGACAGAAAATCCATCAATAGACTCTTTAAAGTCAATAGTATTTTACTCTATGTTACTTTGAATGGGGCACTAAACCTTTACACTGTTTAATCCTGTTAGGTTCCTTTTTTTGTTGTTTTTTTTTAAAAGTGCCAAGCTGGCAAGCACGTTCCCCCTCACAGATCCTTCAGGCTGGATGTTATATTCATGGTCTATTCTCACCATAGAAGATCCTCATCTGTTTCTCCAAATTACCATTGTTTTTGAGAAACAGCAGTGACAAGCTCTCTAAACAAAACACACGCAGGCAAACACGTCAAGCCATTTGGCTTTGCCTTGTAGGCATGTAGCAGCTCAGCAGAAGTAGAGGGGGAAGCTATTCTTCAAAATCTCACACACCCATTTGCAAGAAGGCAAGATGAAGCGGGACCTTTACACTGAAAGAAGGCTCCTGTCATTTGAGTCAGATATTTGTAGCAGCCTCCATGGCATAAGACACTTGTCACATCTCCTGTGTTTTCTTAAGCAATAAGGCTTCAGCTTGGGAGAGTGGAAGAAACTGATGCAGGTAATAAAACCTGTTATTGAGCAATTTAAAAATAGACATCATAACTGCTCATGAATAGCAATTACAGAACAAATAGTGATAAGCTATGCTGAAGACTGGTATTTACTCAAGGTCATAGGAAAAGGCAAGCCTGTCTCCCACAGACATCTAGCAAAAACATGATTGAAGCCAAAAGCAAAAAGGAAGTCGTATTAGCAAATGGAAAAAACTGAACTGTCAGTTTTATGAGTGCAATACAATTTAATCGGATTGTCAAAGCCCCATGTTAAAAAGAGTTTTATAGAAACCAAACCACAAGTGGAGTTGAAAAAAAATTTTTTTTTTTTTTTTCCTGGCCATCCATCCACAAAACAACACGCTTCAATCCAAATTCAACTGCCAAGAAAACAAAATCAAAAGTACTGGTAAATAACACCATCATTTCTCTTAATTAATTACACAACAGCATTCATTTACTAAGAGCAGTCAATACAGCTAGCTATATTTTGGCCTGTCCTGACAAAATGCTCTCTAGCAAAAAATTTTCTTCCCAAGAATCTTACTGTGCGTTCTGGAAACCAACTCTGGCTGCTCCCACAACTGTACACGCATATAATTTGCTGGGAGAGTTTCAGTAAACACAGATAGCGTGTCAGCTCTCCAGTCAGTTATTCGACTGGTTTCGGTTTTTTCTTTTTACCACGACTTGATTTTTATACAGTTAGGGATTACTTTGCAAAGCAAAGACTGATGATAAAGAACAAAGCAGATTGAATTTTTCCCCCCCCACTGCATCTTCAAAGAAATAGAAGAATTTACAATTGCAGAAAAACCCTCTGGAACTTTCTAGTGGGGGGGGTTCTCAGGAAACACAGGGGTTACTGTTAGAATTACTAGATTGCACTCAGTATTTCCAGACAAACCACTTACTTTCATGGAAAAGCTTCATCCATTTTTTGAAGAGAAGGAGGAAAAAAAAAAATAAAGTAAAAGTATATATTTATGTCAAGAAAATACCCTGGCAGAACAGATTAAAGACAGCAATGCATGGTGAATAGCATCTGCTGGTTTTTTAATAGCAGTCTCATGACCTGTTTCAACTTAGTGGCAGACAAAGTAGGATAAGAAGGAAAAATACAGAAGAGAAATTGAATGGCAAGTAGTTTGAGGAAAAAAATATATTAATTTATTCTACAAAACTATCGATAACTTGTCAACAGGATGCAAACTCCTGACCTGAATTAAAAATTATCTACAATAATATCTGACTGACGTAGAGCATCAGTTGCTAACTATGCTGTAACACAAGCAGTATTTAATCCATCAAGAAAATTAATCACAAGAGCAACAAAAAGGGATTCAGAGCAGTTTGGTTGCATTTTCACATCAGGAAAAATATGTTTCCTCAGGCTGATGAATGGGTCATGCACTGGCCCCTGAGGGTGTTAGTGGCAAGGCAGTCAAATGTCATCTGAAGGGGATGAGCTGACTGAAAATCATCTCCTGGCCTAGGGAGGCTTTAAATGCAGCTCTAACAACCATGATTATGGAATAGCACCTCCTCTATCACCAGTTTGTTAGCCCACTCTCTCCTTACCTTTATTGTGCTGTTCTTGGAAGTCTAATTAAACGCAGTATTTGTAGCAAATACTTTGGCTGCCCTATTGTATGTGCTTCAACAAGCTGCATTCTTGCCCTCCCATCACCAGAGGTATCTCTACTCAGTGGAGGATCTTTTTCTATCCCTGGGAAGTCCCTTGTGAATTCACATCAACTGATTTTTGGCCCATTCCCATTTCATTGGGATGGTTATTTACTCCATGTAGTTGTTCTGTGTTTTATTAATTCTGTTGTTTCACACTGTTCTTACTTGTGCAGTCTCTGCATGTTCCAGCATCTCCTCAAATTCCTGGTATTCTTCATCATCAGGTTCAGCACCAGAGAGTCGGGCCGCCCTCGCCATAAAATATGGAGGCAGCTCTCCGATGGCTGTGCCAGCACCCTGGGAAAAGAATAATTCTGATTTATTTTTGTGTTTATTCTTAGATAGGAAACATGTGATATGCAGAGTCCCATGGACATTTCAAATTATTCAAACTGATGAGATCAGCTGCTTTGAGAAATCTGCTTTAATGCACCAGGTCAAATTTATCCCCATTTCAAACATAATGCAGGTTCTTTTGAAACCCCACTTTCCCTCTTCCCTAGTTTAGCAAAATTCAGCTTCTCTCAGCGCAGACTATCACGTTGTAAGTCAGTGGCTCACAAGCTGTGGTCTGCAAGGTCAAATCGATGTGCTCTGTGCATCTCTGGGGCCCTGCAGAGTGGAACGTTGCCCAGCTCCGGCTGAGCTCCGCAGCCGGTGGCCAGCTGCGTCTGGTGCAGTGGGGAAGCCGGAGCTTGTCGCTGCGCTGCAGCCGGAGAGCTGGCCAGGCTGGGGGCCCGGCCATCCAACAGGATCCCTGAGTCAGCACAGCGCTGCCATCTCACCCTGCCGCATGATGCCAGACACATTTGTCGGCATGTGACAGTCCTTGCTCCTGAGCGGCCTTCGGAATAATCTGGGAACTCCTCCCCGGTGCCGTCACGTAGTTTACTTGTTCAGTCATGAGACTTTGTGCAAGTGTTTGTTAGAAAACAGGCTTGAGTTTTCCTCCAGCTATGAGCAAGGAAAATAAGGTTAAGCAAAGCTTGATCTCGAGTTTTCTCTCTCTACTTAAGATGGAATGAAAAAAGCCAAGAGAACTTGAGATGAAAGCCTGGTTCCCTTCTCACCACAGGAAAATTATATTTGTTTTCTCAGGACATCAAATGACTCATTTCAGTCTTGTGGGTAAATGCAACTTTAGCTTAACCAAAGAGAGAGAAAAAAAAGAAAAGAGAGGCAGCTAAGATTGAACATATGGATAAACAGAAGAGAATGAAACAGGAACTCGGATCAAACTCAATGGTTTAAATATAGGACAGGTAACAGCACAATAGTTGGGCACTACACTGGAAAAATGCTAAACCTTAGCTACATGCAGATGGCTTTTCTTTCTTAGGGTCAGTTGTAACAAATACTTTTCTATTCCTTTGAAGCAACGTGAAAGCTTTTCAATTTCCTTTGTTCCTGCTCTATATGCAGCTGCAAGCAAGGGAGAATTCCAGCTGCTGTGGATATTCCAAATCAACAGGTTGTGGTTTTAAATACCACTGCTCTCTGCAGTTACCCAAACTGTTAAACTCTCAGTTTCAACATCTAAAGTACACGGCCTCGTATGTTTATGCCCTTGTTTTCCACAGAAGAAAAATTTAAATGAGTGCAACAAGCTGAACTTTATTAATCTGCCTATTTCTGGCAGAAGGGAAGATAAGCCTGAAAACAGTAGCAACAACGTTTCAGAAAAATTAACTTGAGGTTATGTTCTCAGGGTGATGCAAGAACAAAAAGTCACATTGCTGCTCCAGGCTCTGCCAATTTGCTTTGGCTTCATTTTGTTAACTGAGGAAGAGGTTCGCATGCGTGTACTGGACATGAACTTTCTTTAAATTGGATAAGTCACATGCTCATTATTACAAAACATTTCAGAAGTGCAGTAAAAAAAAAAATCATATGATTTCATGTCTGCTGCAGATAGGTTCCTTAAGTGCATTAAAAAATTAAAAAGAAGTAATTAAGGGACCCAAACCAGTAACTATTTAACTGCCTTTTGTAACGTTAGCTGCCCATTTTCACTGTTTAACTTTGAATGCCAGTTTTACATGGAGATTCCTTGGACTAACAACAAATTGGAAAGGCAAATGCTAATCAAAATTCTTTTACACAAATACATTCAGAAAAGGAAACTGGGAAATTACTCCACTAGAAAGAGTCTTTTAAACAGATTTTATCCTGGTCAGGACACAGGCCGCCTGTTCTGCTAATCCTAAACAATTAAACATTTTTATTCTTTCCCCTTATTTCTTGTAAAAAAACAAAAAAAAGCTGTAACACATTAAAAATGTAGGGCACTATTGAATTCCTTGTCCCTGTGGGATGGAAGGCTGTGAAAACTGGCATACACCTAGCAGATTGTTTTTGAGAGTCCTGCTGCTGAGCCAGGTCTGGTGGAGCCAACTTTTATAGTGACTGAAAAAAAAGCATCATTTTAATTTCACCTAATAATTCCTTAGATACAGTGATACTTAATCCTCGTAACACTCATTATCAGCAAAAATGGCTATCACTGACATGTGGGGGACTAGTAATGATTTTCATCTCTGGAAGAAAACTGTACCTGGTTTAAGTTGGCTGAAACAGCCGCTGATGTTTTTGTGATCTGAATCAAATCCCTTGTGCAGATAAATCCCCACATTCAAACCTTGCAGGATACTCAGTCTGAGTAGCTTTATAGTCAGAGGTCTGCAAAGTCCCCACTGGGACCGTCCTGCTTTCAACATTTCACATGAAAACTTATATTGCTACCACCCTCCTGTCTCCCTCCAAACAATCAAGGAGATGGGCCAGATTTCACTTTGTAGCCTTTCAACATAATTTCACTTTACAAGTCTAAAGGAAACAGGCTGTTGGTGCTGTTGTACCTATTCCTCACAGGGCTGCATTAGGAACACATCTGCATACATCTGTTAATTCCCTTTCTTTTGCATTTATTCAGGGTTTATCATGATAAGTTCAGATTTTAGATCCAATTAGAAGTTGATGGTTCCATAAAAAATAAATAAATTTGTGAGCTCAATCGTACTTAGAATTAGGAATTAAACTTCATATTCCTGATTTCAGTTAAAAACCAGAAAATTAATTAAATTCTGGGGGGTTTTTTTTAAACTAAGGTTTTGATTTGCAAAAATCAGACTTCTCACTTTCTGAAAGTCCTGTTAAATTGGACATTTGGTTTAAGAGTGACAGAATTGAAAATAAGTTTCTTCAACAGCTTCCATAAAAAAGTGTACTGGAATTAAGACAAAAGAAACATACTGGAAGAAGCAGCAGCAATTGCCAACTTGATTTGGCTTACAGGAAATTAGCAAGCAATGTTTATGTACTCATGAAACATTCCAAGAAAGCATAACATTACACTAGACACCACTGGTAGACAGAGGATGCTCCCAAGGGAAAAGTTAGTGGAGACAGAGTTCAGTGAAAAGGTAGCTGACAGTGAATATGAAGGCGAGAAGAAAGAAAGGGGGGGGGAGAAAAAGAGTGGGATATAAATGTTCTGGCTTGGTCCTATTCCCAAGAAACGCGGCTCAAAAGAGAGACTGAAGGTACCATTTGTTCTCCCGCACGGCTGCTCAGAAGGACACAAGCTTTCAATGCTCACAGTTCCATTAACTCATTTCTAAACTGCTTAATTCTCATCATAGTTCAGTTATTTTGCATGCCGAAGATTAAGCAATGGATGTTTACCCCCAGCTACATTTTTATTTTGCAACCCTAGAAACGTAATTGCAAATGCCATTTTTATTACTCTAGTCTCCATTAAACAAACTTGAGCAGAAGGAGACGAGGAGGAAAATAAAGAGAAATCTTATATTTATGGTCTTATAAGTACTTGTATGTTTAGTTATTTGTCAAGCATTCAGGCAATTCTCTCCTCTCATTAGAAAGGGTGAAATTTAAGATGTATTTTGCTTCTTGAGAGGGCTGTAAGTCCACTTTCTCTATTATTATTTTGACTTGGGACTCCTACACATTACTTTAGTCTGTAATGTGTACAACCTAAATGGAATTTTTTTAAGTAACACAGCTGCTGATCATTTTAAAAGTTCCAGTGACCAAACTTGCCTTAATAATTATCTTTTCATATCATTAGAAGGAATACAAGGGCAGATATCAGATAATATGTATTTTCAGAATTTCCTCTCTCTACATTTGAATCGGACAACCAAGAATTTAATAACTAAATCATCAGCTAGAACAGGAAGTCAGAAATAAAATAAAGTTAATTTGGCATGCAGTTCGCAGCAGATGCATCTGTGTAAACTGCAATTCAGAATAATCCACACGTAATGCAAAAAAACAACTTAGCTGACCAAAATTCTCCAAAAATCAAATGTCTATAAAAAGCTGCAAAAGGAGGGGAGGAAAAAAAAAAAAGGAAAACAGAAAGGAAGTTCCAATGACAGCATTTCCCAAGACCCTGATTCACTTAAAAGCTAACTGGCTTTTTCTGTTTTAAGTGAAAAGTTTGCCATGATGGAAACAGGCAGAGAAATAGGAATAAAATACATTAAAATGTGCAATATAACACGCTCTATTTAATCCAATCTATTGATGCTACTCAGAAAAACATTTTAGCCATGATAATAGGGCCCAGGTCCTTCGGATGAGTAACTGCAACTTCAAGCTCACTTTACAGGCTGAAAATTTTTTGAATTCTATATGGTGTAACTGCATGCAATGTAAGACCTGACAGCTACAAGATCAATTGGGATGCAGATACCCTTTCTGAAACTTACCTTTTACATCAACAGCTTGGAAGTACAGGAGTGTTTTCTGTTAGCATTTAGAAAAGTAGTCAACACTGCACTTGATTAAAGCCCAGTAATATCCTATCACTTCTCTTTAAAGGATGTTAAAATTACCCCAGCTGATCAGGAAGGCATCTGTTCACACTGCAGATACACACGTTACTGTTGGCAGTGTGAGCCGTCATTGTTTTGCTAATTCAGGAATTTTTATGTGTATTGCTGAACGCAGAAATGAAATTGTTTAAGTTTTATAAACCAAACCTTACCCACATGCAGGCCTCCAGCCTGACTTTTGAGATGATAGCCCATAAAGAGATGGATCCTTCAGTTGTCTCCTCATCGGGGCAGATAATCTGATCCGGGTAAGGAGGCTCAGGAAAATTAACTGAATTACATTCATATGCAGCAAGAGTAACTGATGCTATGTGTGGACCCTGGAAAAAAAAAACCACAAGTAATTTCAAATGCATTTTATGTTAGTTACAATCAAAGATAAAATTAAACCCCCACATTTCTCCCTGATGCAAGGAGCCTAGGCTAAAAATATAGTGTTTCTCACTTTGGCCATTAATAAAGTTGTATATCTATAAAATGCTGGAGGTTTTTTAGAGGGTTTTTTTGAAGTGCAATGTTGAGTTATTAATGCTCTTATAGGAAAAAACAAAATCCACACAATCCTTTCAGCTTTTGCTGTGCCATTGTACAGTAGTATGAGGCTGCCAAGGAGAAATAAGAATCCTTACTTCTTAAAAATCAGGAAAATTTTCAAAACTTTATAATGTTCTCCTTCAGGTATTTATGGCCCACAGCTTTGTTACAGCAGGTGTTTTCCCTACTGTTGCTTTTAGAGGATGGAGACATTTAAATCTATGTTAATTTTTTTTAAATCACTGGGACTTCACATCTTACAGTGGACCTTCTTAACTTGGATCTTTCTTCAAAACTCATTCACTTAATTTGTGCTCGTTTTTCTCTGTATACAAGAAAGTGACCTTACTGCTGTTTGCTAAAAATGGTTTGAAATGTAATTTAAAACTTAAATGTAATTTAAATGCCATATAGTTGAATTACTTCTAGTCTCCATCTTACATTAAAAGATTTTTTTTTTTTGGACAGGCCTCAAAATTAGCATAAAAATCTGTTCAAGAATTTAACTGCTACATACTTAAAAAACCTGAAAGAATTGCCATTATTTTCATACTAAAGAAGTGAGAAGCAATTCAAACAGTCTATGGCCTGAACACTAGAGGTTGTAGCTAAAAAAGAAATCATTTAGCAAGAGGTCAGGGAAACTTTGGCTGGGGAAGATAGGAAAAAAAAAAAGTTAAACTAAGGTCTTTTCATAAAATCACAGATTTATATACATTTTAAAGTTTTCTTACACAAACCTTAACTTCTGCTATTAATTATTTGATGGGTTTTGACATCATGTTGTGAAACATTGTCAACCATTTTCTTCTACATTTTTTCCTTTAAATGAGTCATGTTTTATTAGACCAATAAGGGAGCCTGATACCCCCCACCCAAATCAAAGCTAAATTTCTCACAGAATAATGAGGGAAAGTGTGATAGACCTCAGCACTGCCCTTCCCCAGCACAAGGCTTCCACAGCTCACTTTGAAATGCCCGAGCCAGAGATATATTCAAAGGATCCTGCAGACTTAATTTGCACATTAAAGGATGAAATTCCACAGCAGGTCTCACATAAAAGGTGAAGCTCCATTGCTTCTCCTAGACTTGCAGGAAAGAAGATTTTAGTTGGGTTCACTCAGGTCAACATTTCAGGTCCCACTGAAGAGACCAGAGCACTGGACTTACACAATTCCATTGACACTGTAATTTTTTGATGGCAGTGAAATAAGAATATTGAAAAAATCAGTGATATTTTTCAGCATTACAGCTGTGACTACTGTTGTCATATGTAAACAACTCAAAATAAACCCATTCTTCTGCCATGCAACTGGTAAAAGACAAGCTGCTCTGATACCAAGGAAATTCTTTTATTTATTCCTTTTACTTTTACAGGAGACTAATTCAAAGTGCTTTGGCATACTTTGGATTATATAAATAGATATATACAGCCTCCTGAGATGATCAATGAGGCACAGACTCTCTCTCTCAAAAAAAAAAAAAGGAGAGAGAAAAGGTTCACTGAAGTAAAACTGAAACAGAGGAGATCCAGAAGCTGACACACAAGAGTGATTTTGATATGGCAGAGAGAACAAAGAACGGATGAATGAACAAATGACTAAGAACACATACTATCAACATTTCTATAGGCCCTAAAGGCAATGGACAACTTTTTGGTACTTGGAGCAAGATCAGCCCTGTCCCCAGCAGCTTCCTATCTAAATAAATAACATATCTCCATTTTACTCATCGAGAACTGATGCAAAGAGAGAGCTGAAACTTTCCTAAAGTTGTAGAGTACATTTACAGCAAACCTGGGAATCTCTTTCTCCACTGTACTCTGAAATTTAGGGAACTTAATCCCATCCCCTGCCTGCCCCTTCCCAGTCTGACAGCTACCTTGAGACAAAACTGGTCTCAAGCCATCTTCCTTAAATTAATGCTTTTCACCTGCAGAAATTTGCAATAAAATTCTCTTGACTAGCAAATTTGCATGGAAGAAATCCCCACGTACTTGAGTTGTAAATGACCATTTCCTGCATTCCCTTGAGAGGAAGGGGAAGGTTGTTGCCAAGGCAGTGAGATATGGTGCGTGAATCAAGAAGTATGATTTTTCAGTTCCACAAAATTTGGAAGACGTGCCACACTACAGTGTAACTACAGCCAGCTGTGGATGGGAGACTGTTAGTTTCAGTTTTAGAATAGTAAAAGACAAATTTAATCGCTAGTATAGTGAGGCCCCCAACCCCCTGCAAGGTTTCAGTGATAGCATTAGCAGCATTTCTTCTCAAACTGTGTAAATGTGTGTAAAGGAGACTGTACGATCTCAGGAGAGCAAGCAGTGACACAGTGCCAAGAGGAGGCTGCTGCAGGAGCTTCTTGCCATGAGCAGCTTCTCTCAACAGCATTGCCATCCTTGAAATGGCTTCATGGTCTCAAAACATTGTCTCCTGTTCAGAGAGCTCTCCCAGTCTCAACAAATGTCTGCAAAAAGGAAACATTCTACAAGAAGTAGCCAATGGAAAAAAAAAAAAGGCATTTTACAAAGCTGCTGTAAATGGCCAACGAGCCACCTGAAGACTACGCCGATTGAACATAATTCTTCCACTGTAATGTAAACAATTCTATAATGGAAAAAAGTTGGAGTTATGGAACCCACAGAAGCCACATTTTAACTGGAATGAGAAATAAAGCATAAACGGTTCATTTAGAGTGATGAAGTGTGGAGTATTGGAACTCAGAGAGAGCCAAAGGGAAGCAGCACAATCCCGTGTCCTCCCCTGGCAGAGGAGCCCAGCTGTCCTGCTGGTCAAACGGACAACATCTCACGGCTTGGCAGGCTGCGAGCAACATCTCCGACATCTGCTTTTGTTCTAGCTCAGCTCTGAAAGCTTGCACAGAGCATTAGACTTCTGACAAAGACGTGGTTACCAAGCACCTCAAAACAACAGTTGGCTACACAGGACCATGGTTGCAATGAGGGTGGAGGGGAGGAAGAGTGGGAGGGTCGCTGGATGTTTCATAAGAGAGGTGCCATTTTGGTTTATATTTAGCAACAGTGATAGTTCAACTCTGAACGGAACAGGGAACCAACTTCAAATGAGCTTTAGGTGCCACGTTTGGAAAATCCCACTCAATATACACTCAGATGTTTTATTTCTAACTCCTCCCTGTGCCAGAAGGATTAATTCTCATACAATTTTTTAATCCTCTTTGCAAATAATACCTCCTCCACCCTCTCCTCCTCCTTCTCCGCGTGGGGCCGCAGTAAACACTCCAGAGTGTTTTGCCTCTCTGCAATAGCTCAGTTTATTTCACCATTTTAGGAAAACCTCTAAGATACCTCCTCTTTGACTCTAACTGCAGCTCTACCTTTGAACAGGGCATTTGCAAAACTACTTCAAACCTTGTCACACCAGACAACAAATACTAAAAGCAGGAGATTTAGTAGACATGCTGCTTGCCAAACCAGGAAGAGTCGATGAAATTCAAGGCATGTAAGATCCTGAACACCAACTGTCTTTCCCTCACCCTCTTCCAGTGACTTTTTTTTTCTTTTAAATTGCAGGAGGCACTAAAAAGGGCTAACAGAGAAGAAATTGAGAAAGATTCTGCTGACTCGGGTGAGAAACATTTGCTTGCCCCTACTAACGACCAGAAGGAGCCTGTGGTTAGGCTGGAATGCGATTTTGTTAGAAATATCTGTACAATTTACAAATCAAACGAGACAAGATCTGGTCATCAAGATCAACTCAACATAAATCTATTTTTTTAGCAATAGGGAGTTTGGAAATCCCTATCTACACAACCCTGATGTCTCATAGAAGGTAACCTCGAACTCTTGAACTCACAGGCCTTCAGAGAAGTTTTAATTCAGTGATTGAAGGCACCCAAGCTAGAATAGACACTGCTAATCCTTAAAAGTTACTTCAAATGCTGTATTATGAAGTTTCTAGAAAGCATGATCTTTTTATCTATAAATTATGCTTGGAAATACATCAGTGCAAGTAGAAAAAGATGGCAGGCACATGTAAAAAAAATCAAGAAGTTAAAATCCTTAAAAACATGCTGATATGTATAATAGTTACAACAGAAAAGCCTTTACCATAAGGAAAAAGGACTGAATATCCAATTAAAAATGAATCATATTTTCACATTATTAATCATTCTGTGCACCTACACTGTGAACATGATTCAAGCTATAAACAAACTCCATATCGAGCGCTGGTTTCTCACATGCCCCTTCACAGAACAGCCACTCAGCTGAAGTGACATGAACACAAGAACAACTACATCTAATTTTAACCTTTAATATTTGGGGAAGATATAATTTTAGACTGTCTCTAAATTAGAAACATTTCACAAAGAAAAGTGATATGTCTGCCAGCAAGAGAAATATTACACTGAACTCATTGCTGAACTTAATGCACTAAAAATCTGTTTTCTTCCATGGATACGTTGCTTTTCACGCTGGGTTCAAGACTCAGCCCTTCCACAGGGGGGAAACATGTCATGCTATATTTGATTAAGATAAATTGGAAAAACAAAAGCTTGCTTCTCATGGGAAAAATCCTGCGAGCATTGCCCCAGGCTGCGACTCATCTCATACTTATCTATTAAGTCATTACACCTCTCAAGAAAGTAACACCAAGTTACAGCATCCTTTTTATCTTCAAGAGCAGTGGACAACTACCCACAAAGAAAACGACTCTGTGATTAAGAGGAAAAAGCTTGATCTGGAGGTGGCTAGTAAATATGTCAATCTAGTCTGCCTGTCTGTGTTACAAGATTAAAACGTCTCGTGATTTTATATAATGTCTGGTATGCAGGGCTGGCTGTAAAACAGGGCTCAGAATGAAGAAGGATCCTGTACCTAGAGCATCCTCAAGTGACACAAACATCCATCAAGTGGTCAAGGCTAGTTTTAGCAGACTGCCACAGCATTTCAAGCGACGTATTAATTTTACAATCATGTGTCTGTTAGCAAGTTTCTATTCCCACTTCAGTCAAGCTTTTGCCCCACAGCGCAGAGCTGATGGAAATTCCAAACGATGAGCCACAAGCTCTGAATATGACTGAACAAGAACCACCGAGGGAGCAGACACGTGGTACCACCACACGCATAACGGGGCCACGTTGCTACTTTGGGGAGTAACATGAAAAGCAGACGTTTTGTAAGGCTGCGCCCACGCTGCTTTCTATAGGAGCAAACAGACTCGTGTCAGGGAAAGGCACAATTGGAAGAATCCAAGTTTATACTCTGGTGCTGACAGAAAACAAAAATAATCTGTCAGCATTCTCTCCTTGCTCTTCCCTAGCCACCCACTTCTTATTTCTGAAGAATAAATCACAGCATCCATCCAAATTGACACTAGTAGCAACGATTGGCTTCAACGTCTCCAACGTCTCCAATTAGAGATCGTCTTGCACTGTTATCGTTATTTCCAGCCTGTTCAAGGAAGCAGTGACATGAAAAGTCTAAAGTTCAGGCTGTGCATTTAAAAAAGAAAAAAGAGCAGAGACTCCAAGGGAGCAAATGAGGAGGAAGCATTAACGTGACCTCCCAGCACAGTTACGAGACACAGAACCAGCGACGAGGAAGTCATGAGCAGATAATGAAAACAGGGTGTCAGCATCTACGAGGTAAAGTCCATCAACCTTCCAAAGGAAGAAAAAGGTGTAACCATCATCTTCCTAACTCCTCAGCTCGGTGCAAGTTCAAATCACTACAGCTGGCCAAGATGCTCAATATAGTTTAAATATTAATACAACATCAATATTTTGTGAACTTCTGAAAAGTCCAAGTAAGGTAGCTAATCCTGCACAGATGGACGTGCTTCACATTGGCTGTTTATTGCCACAGCTCCAGCTTTAGATAAACGGCCCAGACACTGACGTACACTGCACACCGCTTTCAGCGGCGCTGGAGGCCGTCTATGGAACTCACAGTCACACCATTCGGGCTCTGACTCATGAGGTCCAGCAACTCATGGTGGGGCAATACGGGAGGTTATTGCTTCCAGCTGTTCCACCAGCCCCTACGCTAGAGGTTACCACCCTCGGAGCAGGACAGTGGGACCAGCAGCGTCTGCTCAGTAGTTGCCAGGCTTGCACCCAGCAGAACTTCAAGTACCATCAATTTCACGTTAACACACCAGACTGGGGGCTCGGGGTTTAGCTCACAATCTCCCAGACTGAGCTGCAGCAGTTGAAGGGACTGTTCTTCCACAGCACAATCTAAACCAGCGGTGCTGGTTTTATTCTCTGCAGATACCTACTGGTATCTGACACACACAACACCACCGGGTGTGCTTAGAGGGACTAAGACTCCAAATGAACATGATTCTCCTTGAAAAAAAACATTTTTAATCTCAGATTTTTTTAAATGCAAGCAAGCCACCAGAAGATTTAAGGAACACCCAGGTTACACAATGAATTTGGCAGCAGCATCCAGTTTAATTCATTGGACACTTCCAGACCGTCAGTGCATTATTAATATCAATGCTGCAGTTTCAAGCATAACTGAGACCACCTGGACCATAAGCAGGAGTTCATGTCAAAAGATGGTTAGCAAAAGGTTTGTTGGTTTGGGGTTTTTTGTTTTGGTTTGGTTTTTTTAAGTTTTATGTCGATTCAAGTATTCCAGGATGTTTCAGTTCATTGTAAAAAGCTTAGGACAGCTGGAGGAAGTAGGTTTAAAGGCATGAAGGAAACAAATGAGAGGGTAAGAGTCACAAACAACCCTCACACAAACAGGATCCATTTCAACCTACTTTAGAATTAATTTCTTGTCTTCTGCACCCACCATGTATTATTCTTTCAACTACCTTAACAAGTCAATAGCAGTAATCTGAGCACAGATATTAGACAGGACCATTTTTTATTTAATTTGTTTTAGGCTTGCAAGTTGACATGTGAATTGAAGAATAATATGGACTGAAAGTGAACACCTCACTTCACAAAAATAATTCAGTGCTGGGAAGGGGAGCACAGCTACGCCCTCCCACCTGGCTGAGGCAGCTCAGCTTTTGTTTCTCACTTTTTCCCTTACACACAGAACCCAGAGATTTCTGGGTTACTCACGCTAGTTCTGAATGATCCATATGGAAAGAGCAAAACTTCTCCTGAAACTGACAATCACTATGAAAAGATTCCTGTATTAAAATCACAAGTAAATAAATGGAGAAAAAAAAAATTACAGTAAGTTCTGTGGATTTCAAAACTATTTTGTCTACTTCAGAAAAGTGAGTAAGCCCTGTTCTGTGAGCTTTTCTTTTTTAGAAGCACTTTAGTAATTTTATCATGAGTCTCCTTATGAGCTCAGCTCCTGGAATCAGATAACTAAAAGGAATTAAGTTTGATTTTAAAGTTTTCAGCAGTCCTGGCAGGAAAAGGGTTGTTTTGGGTTTTTTCTTTTTATTTACATTAACAACTTTTTTTTCTTTCTTTTTTTTTTTTAAAGCTAATGGGATCATTATTGCACAAGGTGTCTGGATTTTTTATCTTCACATTCTAAACCTAAACTAGTTCAGATAAGGCCAAAACACAGTTCACTTCAGCTGCAAACTACCACACTTACAGGAGGCCAGAATGTGACCGACCCCTTGCCAATACCAAACCCTGGAACCAATTCAGAACAAAAGCGAGACACTGAACTCTGCAGCCCAGATAAACCCAAACTGGCTCTCTAAAGCCAGCACTGTCACTAAGGACACTGTCTTTTCAGCTCACTTCTCTTTAAAGGCAGTTTTCTGTTCTTTTTCATAGCCTAAAATTATTGCCATGCTCTCTTCCACTGGGCTACAGAACACCCCAGTAAGAATCAAGTGACAAACCCACATATTAGAGTTCTGAAAAAAAATTCAAACTCTTGTGTGACCTCCGCACACAAAACATTCCTCTGGTACCTCATGTTTCCTGTTTGTGCTAGTCCACAGCCCGGCCACCACTGAAAACCTTTTCAGCAGTTGCTCCACTTGGCTCTATCAGCAAGTGAGCAGAGATTCATATTTAAGAAACAAAAACACAAACAAATGCAATCAGCCAAAGCTTGCTCTGCACTTTTGACCTGTAAGGAATTCGCTTCCATTCATCTCCCACTGCTGCAGGCTATAACAGACCATGCACAGAGGGGACATTTATCACCCGCTCCTCGCGCGAGGTTTTTTGATAGGCATTAATTCTACATCAATTCCAAGCTGATTTCGTTTGCCTCGGCCGCATCTTTTGCAATCCATTTGCCAGAGCTGAACTGAAACCAAATCACGAGGCAGAGCGCTGTGTGACGATGGCAGTGGTGGTGTGGTCCCAACCAAGGACTCCATCTAGCGTCCCTTGCTCCGCCGGAGCCTGTGCCCTCCGGCTGCTCATTCATTTCATTTTGCAGCAGCAGACAGACCTCTCCAAGATGTACAAATGCAAGAAATTCCTGACGAGTTACCCTCGGTCATCTTCTCTTGGTAATCAGGTGATTCATGCCATTTATATTTTAATATACCACCAATAGAAGAGAAAACATCTCAGGACTAAGAAAAAAAAGCCGTGCGCTGCTAAAACCGGTCTTTAGAGTCATTAATCATAACAGTTTTATTTCCTACAGATCACATCGTGATTACTATTTTTAAAGTGTTGTTTTTAAAGAATTGTGAAAAACCTTTAATGGGCTTTGGGAAAATAAGCCAGCAGACTTGTTTTGAAAGTGTCAGAATAAAAAGGATTCTTGGAAGAGTGGCCTGCTTCCCTGTTTCTGTGTTGAAGATCTGCTCTGTGCCAGCCCTTCACTCGGTGCCAATTTGCAGCACAAGAATAGTTTCCCAAAAAGCCGTGTCAAATTTTACCTTTAGTGCTGGCTACAACCAAGGAAGCAGGAACCAAGACAGCAGACAATGTTCAGATGCTTTGTAATATATAGGAAGTTCATGAATCACAGAAATAGCAATGAAAAGCCTATTATCAGACTATCTAAATTGACCTCTCCCTCCTAGACTGAGATGTACGCAGCAAGAATGTGCTGCTGACCAGCAAGATCCAAATCAGATGTGAACTGATATTAACCAGGGGCAGAAACATCCCCCCAAACCAAGACTGCATTAGATTGTAAAATCTACTTTAAGCAAACTGTTTCCAAGTAATCTCTTCTCATCTAACTCCAGGATCGCTCCTGGCACTTGAATTCATGCTGCTCCAAAAAAGCAGCTGGTGAGAGATGCTCTGAAGAATCCAGACAAATGACAGTTTTCAACACTGGAAAAAACAGCAAACCAGGCCAGGGAAAGCAAACATCCCGAGTCAGGCATGTACTGTATCTATTGCATAACTACATCTATGGTTTGCCCAGCTCACAGGCTGTGCTCATGACCAGTCTGACAGGAAAATAGCTGTCTGCAGTAAATGGAGGAGCTAGGTTTAAAAAAGATGCACCTGTGTCACAGCTGAGGAAGTTCAGGCACACTGTCTGAACAGGTGCCTACATGCCATCAATTCCTACCCCTTCACGGCAGAGACAATGCTGCAAGCATCAACAAGAGCTCAGCAGCGCATGGGTGGGCCCAAGAGCATTGTTCTCTGAGCATGTAATTGCATTCCCAACAATCTCACTGTACATACAGATTTTAAATGAGCAATTAATTAAAAGCAATTTTAAAACATTTACTGAGTCTATTCTCTATTGTCAGCAAATCCAGGCACTAAAGCAGAAGAGGATTTGTTGTTTGGTAACTTTTCATTTCTTTTAATCAATAGAAGAATAAGTTTTACCATAATGAAGAAACAAAATCAAAGTATATGGAACTTGGAAAGCAGATATACATTAATGTAAAAGTTTATATAGTGAGTTCCTTGCTTCATCTATCGTATTTCTACTTTTCTATCCTATTTCTACTTTTAGAGGCAACTGCTGTACAACTAGCAAAGCAAAAATAGTTTAAAACTCCTTCTTTTGAAAGCTGCAGCTCCTAATTGTGTTGTTTCTGGCTGGGTTAAATCTAGAATACTATTCTGAAATAATTCACCCTTTAAAAGTGGCACCAACAGTCTTAAGTTAGTACTCCACATTTTCTTTCTCACAAGGTGTAGGCTCACACAGAGGAGATATCAAGGGGTGTATTACTCCACTGATAGTATACTGCATACAGATATTGCTGATATAGCTGTACTGACAAGAATATTAACCGTTTAGGTACTTAAAATGGCAACAGGCTGTTAGGACAACGAGCTTGTGTTTTTACACTCCCACTGCCATCTAGTGGCATCAAAGCCAGATTCCTTCCACCAAATTCTGACCCACTCAGGGTCAGACAAGCCTTCAGTGCCCAGTACGTGCAATTCTCCTACATTTACAGTCCATGTTAATCACTAAATCTTGCACAGGAGAAAAGAAAATGACTCTTTGCTTCTTTTTCTTCCCACACTGACTGCCTTTACAGAATTCCCTCAGTGTAATAGAAACATGCTTATCTGTCTCACATATTTAAAGCAATCAAGTATTCCTCCTGTAGCCTTACACATTAATGTTAACAGTACAGGTTTATTACATTTTATTCTGTAACCACCTTCTAATTATTCAGTGTCATCTATTTTGTCTGTTTTCTTCCCCTAACAAAGTTATGTGAAACCTTGCCCCTTACATTCCAAATAAATATATTCACTAATAATATTAAACTAAATTTCTTTTCCTAGGTGATGCACCTCCCTGTAATCTTTGGAAGGCTGTTCATCTCCTATACATACACCATAAATATACTGATAAGCCACTAAGTTTGCATAGTCCAATGGAAAACTTCAGTGATATGTTAGGAAATTTAATTTATTTTCTATTAAAGTAATTTAGAACTATTTAAACATCTGAATTTTTAAATTTCAGAGTAAAAGAAAGGTCAATTCATCCCACCTTCTTTTGGAAAAAAAGTGGTGCTGTCTCATGAAGACTTCTTTAAGTGACAAAATCATCTTGGAGTGGCTTAGGGTATAAAATGACAACACTCTTGCTACCCTGTGTCAGATCAATGTACTGGAAAGAAACCTTACCCACTGTCAAATACAGTTCAGAAATGGTGCGTGACTTTTCTTATCTGCTAGATTTTTGACACAATATATGTAAAAATTAAGAATAGGAACTGAATGATAAGCTCTCCAAACTGCTTCGAAGAGAATGTCTAAATATGTGAAAACTTTGGTTAGAGGAAATCTTACGTTGACTCTCACTGGTTGACAGCCTAACAAAATATATAAACAGCAGAACGAGATTAAAATCTGTAATTTAAACTGTTTCTCACTTGCTGATTTAATTCATAACCAACTGATCTCTGCAGCAAACCTGGAGTTGCTTTCCTTTCCCTTCCTCTCTGTCCTGCTGAACAGCTGGTGATCCCACCCTGCTGCATTGTCATTCCCACCTTAGGCTGGGAGAGAACCCAACGTGAGCTGAGCTTCTGAGCTTGACTCCACTCCACACATCCCTCAGAGCTGGTTTGCCTCTCCAACGAGGCAGAGCACCTTGGTTCAGGACTGATCCTCCCTCTGTCCAGCCCATATCTCTTACTGTCCCTAATCTATTAACAGCATCACCTCTGCAAGTGAGGAAGATCTGTATGTTGTCAATTCACTGCTGTCTAAGCACTAGTCAGTGTCACCTAAAAATGTTCAGACACTATGTTCATCAGCTTTACTGAATTTCCATTTCCAGTCATTTAGACTGACAGCAAGATTTTTGCCTAGAAGGCTACACATGCATAAACTTGTTTCTGTTTAGCAACACCTTCCCTTCTCCTGTACTTTCTGCCTCCACAGTCTTTAGGAAAGAAGCTACACTAAGAGTAAGTCTGAGACTATTGCAAATGCAGCCCGTACAGATGCCACTCGATCCAACAGGCATTGCCCTGCTGTGTGGAAAAGCATGAGTTTCTTGTTTCTTGTCGTGTTTTCTGTGTTATTGTTAATGATTAAAGCAGTTCTGAAAGTAAACATCTGTAACTGTTCCAAATACAAGATGACATTTGTTGCATAAACTGGTTTTAATTATTTTGTGGCCATGAATCCTTTTCTTAAATCCAGGACAGTGGTTTCATAAACAAGGAACTAATCCAATGGCCAAAAGCAAAACACACCCAAACATTTCCCTAACTTTCCTAGCTAAGTTGAGATAAACAACACCATGCAAATTTTCAGAACAGATACTATTTTATCTCTGTAGACAAATATTTTTCTTGCTATTATTTTCAAAGCAAAATTAATACAGATGGAGCTTTAAAACAGCTGTCTACTTCAGCAATTTCAGCTAGAAAAATGATCATTTTAAGCTACTAAAAGAAAAATTGTAAATGGAAACATTTGAGCTGTACGCACTAGAAAATGTCTCATTTAAACCAGGAAATTAGAGGATAGAGCTTGCAGATTTTGACTCACTGTTTCAAAGTGAGGATCTACAATTCAACAAACATAAAGCATACAAACTCTAAAACAAGTATAGAATATGAATAACATTCACTAGAGCCCAGAAGAATTATGCTAAGTATTTATTTTCTTTCAGAAGTACTTAAGGTTTAGCACTTAGGGAATATTCTTTATTCCAAGATTTAAAAATATGCAACAATTAAAATACTTGATTCAGAAATAATATCGTATTGGAAATATCCTTACCAAATAGAGCAGAAAGGTGTGGAGACCTGTTCCAAGTCCAACAGAGGACAGAATGCCTAATCCTACCCAGTAGGCACACCAGAAGAACTTTTTCTCCATATACCGCACATACTGAAAAAGAAAAGTCACAAAAGAGAAAAAAAAAACCAAACATGAATGGTGATATCTCTTAGGGGAAAGTTAAAGCTACAACCTAATGCAGAGAGTTACCTGGATTATGATAAATGAAATAGATTCCTAGATATTTCTGTTTGCAATTTATTACACTTACAGCACAGACACATACAGAAAATCACACACTTCCAGAAGAAAAGCCCACGCTTGTTAGAATCAGCAAGTTTCCAAGGAGGCAGATGAAAAATTCAGGTTAAATAGTAAGGGGTTGAAATGCAGAACAGGCACACCAGGTGTGAGCACTGGGCAGTGAGCCCCAGACAGTGTCTACTGGAGCCCAAGTAAGACTCCCCTGGAGCAGACAGATGAGGGAACTGCCTGAGGAGGTTAAACAAAGGAACAGAATTAGCTGAGCTCCCAGTTCCTCAGTTGAGTGTTTTATCTCAGACCAGTGAATAACCAGGTTTGTTACTTTTAAGAAAAGATTAAAATATTGGTTGTGTGCTGCCCATGTAAGTCAGGGGGTATGAGAAAGTTACAGCAAATTCTGGCCATAAAAAGGTCCAGCTGAGGAAACAGGAAGCAGTATGTCCCTCTCACTGCTATGACAGCAATACTAAGAGGATGAGCCAGGCCATCAACTTGTCTGTCCCACAGCCCCAAGAAGAGGTGTCATTTATACCATCCATGAACCAACAGCTCTAGGATGAAGTTTACCAGTCTTAACCAGACTTCAGCCTGTCAGGGTGTAAAAAGTCCTGAAAACAGCAAGTGAAACCCCAAAATATACTTCACTATTCTGAGTATGCTTTTGGGAGGAAGTGGCTCATGTTCAGGTGGACATTGATGGTACAGAGACAGACAGAGGCACTGGCAGCACACGGACTTCAGGGAAGCAGCTCTGGAGGAAGCAGGATGGACAAAAACCTCCTGGCACACAACTGAGACCCCCCCCAGAACAGAAAGCTCCAAGCACTGGCTGGACCCTGCAGGTCACGCTCCCCTTGCCAGTCCCAGAGCCACAGGTTTGTTCCCAGCAGGCTGAAGGAAACCTTGAGCAGCACTGCTGGGCCAAGCCCTGGCAGCCAGCTCAGGGGCCATGTGCCTCAACACCAGCTTGTAAGAGCCATCTAGTGACAAGTGTTGACTGCATCAAGCTCCGGCCTTCTCACTGACACGGCCACCAACCAGGGCGGTTTTTAATGAAGCAGAAAGCTATTAATCCATCAGGAACAGGCCACTGATTTACCATCTACCAACTTGCTCTGCATGTAAGTGCTTAGGTCTCAAGCATGGGATGGACTAAGCAAGAATGTGATGAGCTGAAGCAACTCCTTTCATTGTTTTCATCCTGGGAAGCCAGGGTTCCTGTTCTAGACCTGCATGTCCCTCAGGCAGCCAGTGACACACCACAGCAGGATAGATGTAAGCAAGTTCTCTGAAACTGGGAACCTGCTGATTTTGGAGTCAGAGCAGTAAAACGATTCAACTGCACAAGAAAATGCTCTGCAAGGTTTAAAAGGGCTGTCTGCCCTCAGGGAAAACCTGAAACTCAAGGAGAAATGGGGAGAGGAAAGGTGTAGACAACACCATCACCTTATGCTTACACAATGGCTTACACTTCAAGTGAATGCAAAAGCATCAATCTTCATGTACTCCAAAGCACAAAAAATGTTTTAAAACAATCTTTTTAAAACAATGGGAGCACGAGAAACATCACAGAACCAGATTTGAACCATGAAACCATTTTACATCTAGATATATGCCTATCTAGCACGGGATAGGTTTCACAAGACCCCTCCATAGCAGCAGGAGAAACATTTCTTGGGAACCACGAAGTTCTATCACGATTCAGTTCACCATTACATCTCACGAGCTCACACCACTATTAAAAGCTTGTTAACAGCAGATGTGAGGGAGCACTGTGGTATTGGTGGTGTGCTCATCGAGAAAAGGATGGGAAGTGGCACACCTGCACCTACAGATGCAACAGAACAGATCAAATGATACAGCTGATCGTTCTGCATCTCTAAAATGCAACTCAGCCACACACAACGGAGAGGAACCATGACATGAGAAACAGATATCCTTAGTGAGTGGAGTTCTAAAGAAACATTACCAATTCATGAAGATCCCATTCAATTCCCAGCACATTTATTTACCTTAGCACAGGGACAGGAAGTATTAGTCACTAAGGAAAGTAACTTGAAAACCTCGTACCTGTTGATGTGTTCCTTCAATGTAATACGTAGCTGTAAGCACTGCAAGCGTCAGTAAAAAAGACACCAAGATACTTCGCCGATGCCACAATCTTAAAAGACAAATGGCAATTAGGGTTTTTCATAATTTAGCACGCATTTCAAAGTAACTTAGTTATGCCTGTAGACTGGGTCTGCGTGGATGCAGTCAGCAGGGACAATGGCAGCTGAAAAGTTTGCTATTATAAAAGAATAAACCTCCCAAGAAAATATCTGGGGAATCTTTATAAAATTCTTTATGGAAAAAGCTCTACTTCACTGTCAAGTGAGATCAAAGCTCAGTCATGCATTTATTTTATTTTTTTTTTTAAATAAAGAAAAACAAAGTAACTGTCTGAAAACAAACACAATCTGAAAACAATATTCAGCTCCTGCAGCCAAGACAGTCTCAGTCGCGGGGCCATCAACAACATCCATGGTTAAGCAAAGTGCAGAGCAGGCACTGGCCCTGGGCAAGGGACGAGCTGTGGGTGGAATACAGAAGTGCTAATTTCAAACTGCCTGCTGGTGGGTAGAACCACAGTGACAGTAAGAACAAATCTTTACACTATTTTGGTCCCCCTGATCTATTGAAATTAATATCTCTCCTAACAGCTCAAAGTCTAATAAATACATTTTAGCTAATTATGAAGTGCTAGGAAACTACTCCAGTAAGGAGAGAAAAGTGTTTTGCTTTTGTGCCTGTTTAGTTTTACATACACATTCTGCTTGATGTGCATGTGGCCACACACAGATTAGCAAATACATTTATTATTTTCTGGGAAGCACTATTATACTGTCACCTAATGATATAAAAAGCAAGTGCTAGCATCACCTACAACTCTCAGACATGAAATAGCAAACTACGAACTTCTCTGTTTAAACAGATCAAAAGAGATAGAAATAGAAGGTGTATAATACAGGAAAACAGTCACAAATGTTTCCTATTAAGCAAGTTGAAAAAAAAGTCACTAACTTTCCTTTAATTTAAAAATAATTTGTGCTGCTTATATTAGTATGAGAATTGGATCTTCAATTGATTGTCATAACTTAAATCATTATTTACTCGAGTGGAACACAGGATATCATTAAGAATCAATCTGAGGTCTCAATAGCTTATAATAGTCCATGTTATTTTCTGCAAAGACATTGTTGTGCCAGCGCTAGACAACAGATCTGCTGCACAACAGAGGATGCAAGTGCTACCTGTAACAGAATCTGATGTCTAGAAAGCAGGGTGATAGTCAGCTTAAAATAAGACCTCAAATGTTATTTCTGCTGGGCTTAAATAAACACTTGGAGGTTGTCAGAAATGGCTAACCTAAGACCTGATAAAACACTTCTCAAATAAACAATTCCAATGACAGCTGAAAGAATGCACATAGCAAAATAAGTAGGTTTTGGGGTTATTTTGGGGGGCTTCCAGTTACCAACACAAGCACTACGGTGGCTGCTACTCTTGTCTTTTTCAGTTGCCAACTTGACTCATGTTTGCCTTTTGGCACTCTAAACCCTCTCAAGCCCAGTGCACTAAGAAGTAACTGTGCATTTCAGCATTGGTCAGGGATGTTAGGACTGCTACACGCAAATTTTCTAACCAGAATAAAAGCCCATTTTATCCAGTGTGTAAATAACACTTAGGGAAAAGTGCTTTAATAAATAATTAAACCTGCTGCAAAAGGGACCACACAGCTTACAAGCAAAGTCCTCTCTGCAGCGTCATAAACATCACTGCAAGTTCCACGTAAGCCTGAACCCTGCCCTAGCTGACCATGTGAAGATCACTCAGCGATACCAACACACAGGTTAACGCATCAGTACTGAACACTGCAGCATCTCTTGCCTCAAGGATCCCTAAACATTGTCCCACTCCTTCAAATTGGAACGTTCAACTCTTCAGAAAGGAAGTCTGCAATTTTCTTCCACTGACCCCTGACTGTATTTACACTCCTGTACTTTAGACAGAAGGTCTGGGCACACAGCTAGACGTGTGGTATATTCCAGTAGCCACCTTTCAAGTACAAAAACAAATATGTTTTCTGAAAGAAGAATTTTCAAGTTGTGAATCACCAGGGAAAGCGAGATGTCAGAATGACCTACTGAATCAGAGCATGGGTTTCCCCAGAATGCTTAGTAGAAGTTAAAGAAATGATCTTTACTTTATGGTCCATTCCTTCAAGTTTATTAGAGTTTCCAGGAAAAAATACTGCAAGGTAACAAGCGGTTGTCTCCACAGTACAATATTCAACCTCTCTTGTCGTTCCCTTCGCTTCCGTTCACTCAACAAAGAGGAATCTGCAAATGAAAAGCAACAGAAATGTAAAAGCACAGGCTGACAGTTCAGATTCTATCCCACTCAAAAATATACCAACTTTTTTTTTTTGGTGCTTTGTGAGGAAGTTAATGTGAGCTCCCAGCCACCTTTTCTACTCATCACAAAGCATTTGCTCTGAGGGCATCAGAAATCATGTAACCTCCAGCAAAGGAACTAAGGTGGCTTTTTTTCCTCTCCATTTATCTGACAACCATTCAGGAATCTAACTGGCCCAGGGTGCAAAAAGCCTGGCATATCTCTCAGCCTTTATGCAAGGTACCGCACTACTAGTTAAAAATCAGCTAATGTATTAGGTCAAATGCAACTGTCTGACCCACTAGAGAGACCACATTTCACTTTGAACTTTTGAATTTGGTTCTCTTCCAAAGCTATTCTCAGACTTCTCCAATCAAACCAGATTGAATTACACGTGCTCTTTGTACACTTCAGTCACCGTGTAACCGGATAACAGCATCTCTCCTCCCAGTCAGGATCCTCTGGCTATGGTTAAGCCTTGCCACGCTCTTCAGCTTCTCCAGAATGAGCCCAGCAGACAGGAAGTGCTCCCAGGAAAAGGATCTGCTTTTATCCCACAGTCCTTCACTGGACTGATGTACACTGGGTTGCTTTTAACTGCAGTGATTTGGTTCTAATGCAGAGCTCAACGCTACGGTAACACCAGTCACTCTACATACCATAGAAAGGTTCTTCTAATAAAGGTGTTATTTTGCACTTACTATACAGTCAAGGTTCATAAAAACCTCAGCTATTTTTTGGATGAGAATGTCTTGTTCAAAGGTTGTCAAGCTAATGGGTGGTAATAATTTTTAAGCTTTTAAAGAAAATTAATTCTGAAATAAGAGGAAAAAAATAGTATCACAAAACAACAACAAAAAAAATAAACAAAAATAACTTCTATCCAAACAGACACTGTACTTGTTTAAACATCACTTACTACACAAAGTCAAAACACATGTATTCTGGTTTGCATACATTTAAAACACTGCAATAATAGTCATAAATTTTAAATTTGTGAAAAACTGTTGCATTTAAAATATTAATCTAATCTGAAACTCCAGCATATTGTAACTCAAGATGTATTATTTCAGTCTTATTCCAGTAATTGAAACATGCTGCCTTATCAGATGCCTGTATTTACACAGAAATTGCATACCTCGTTAGTCACACAGCCCACTCAATTTCATATTCATTAGCTGTAATCATCAGTTGCTTTAGATGAACTAAGAGAAATCCTCCAATGGCAAATACTGGATAACATCCACATTCCCTCAGAGTTACAGAATGGTTTCAGCCTTCAAGTAAAAGGCTTTGATTTGTTCCATATATACACATACAGCTCCTCATTAAATCTTGCCACATTCATTGCATCAAGAATTTTTATTCTTCTTTTTTTTTTACTTAATGTGTCTAATAAAACTGCTTCAACCTTGGTTTTTATTACTTTGTTTTTAGTGAAGGTCATACAAGACAATGCTGTAAGACTGCATACAACTTGAGAAATCACTTGGTTGCAAAACTTAATTAAATATGAAACTGGCACATTCCAAGCTGACAGGAAACAAACGAGGATGATCATCATTTCTATGCTATACTACACAGCACACATAATTCAGTCATACAAGGGTCTTCATCAAACATTCTCAGATTATTTTTCATGAGTCCTAAACATCAACCCAAGTCTATTTCAGACAGACCAGTAGGAAAAGAGAGGTAAGACAGGAGATGAAGTAGTTAACTGTTTTGCTAGTAATTTATCATTGAAACTGATATATGATAGTGAAGCCAAATGTCAACAGAAAAGCTAGAAACTGGGAGACTAATAACTGGATTTCTCCCAGAGTAAAGCAGATTTTTATTACCAAGTACTGGCTTTTCAGTGCCAAAGGGTGGGGCTGTGCAGCCTCATTTCTACAGCCATGAATTTGCCAACATGGTTTAGTTTTTCAGCTCAGTCCTGTTGCAGCCCCTGTTGGTACCCAGGTCACCTTTACAGGGCTCACAGGGATAGGAACCACAGAACAAGAACTTTGATGGGAGAAAAGAGTGTAAGAGAAAACTGAATGGAAATATACAGCATAAAACCATTCTGTGGCTTTACAACACATAAATCCTCTAGACTTCTGATTTAGAGAGGACTGAAATTTCCAAGACTGATTCAGACATTGAGGCCCTTTGTATTATCTGGGCACAAAATGCACCAAGGTAAATCCCTTTTGTGCATTGTGGTGGCCGTTTCACACACCGAGCTGAGCAGCTGAGAACATCCAGTCATTTTCCACCTACCTGTAAAGTTTCCATTGTGCTGTTCTTTGATCATTCCTATGCGTCTCTGGTCACAGTCTGTTCCATTCTCTGCCATTTCATAGATCAGTCACGTATGGGGATCTAACAGCAGAACAAAACCAAAAAAACATCATATTATTCCACTTCTGGTTATGGAGAGTCCATTTACTCCATAGTCACAGGATACAGGCAAACATCCAGCACGTCTCCAAATCCAAATCACGTTTACCCTGCATTGCACCATTAAATAGCAGCAAGTGATTCAATTCCCACAATGACAAAGATTAAAACATTTCCACCTCCATAAATCTAAATTTTTCACTTAAGTGACAAAACTCCTCCCGTTCTAACAACTGAACAAAAGCTTGTTAAACAATCCCTTCTACAAATCAGCCTACTGTCTGGGCTCCAGAAACAGCAGAGCTTCATACAAACCTCAGTCCAATCCTGAGAGAGACACACTTAAGATTTTATTCTCATATTAGAAATCATCTACTCTGGCACTAAGCTTCCAGGTAGTTAATAGCAAGTAGACCTCAAAAACCTCACAGTCTAAAAAAAAAACTAGCCCTCATTATGGTAACTAAGATACAGAATTGCACCTTATGTTTTGCACAGTGTAATATCTCTAAATGAGAAAAGGTGAACTCTTCAATGGAAGAGAGCTCTCTGATGAAAAGCTTCTTTGCAAAGTGTACATTCAGCCTGCTGGTTTAGCCTCTCTCTAGCAACATCAGCCTTAAAAAGTGCAGAACGGCTGTGGTTTTCCTTATCCAGGAGGGTAAATAGTGCAATAATTGGAAGCCAGCATAAATCACAATGTTGCAAGAGCTTCTTCCCCCCCTCCCTTTTAAAACAAACCCCAGAACTGAACAGCTGACAGTACTTATGCAATCAAACACAAAGAAAGTGGCCAGTCAGACTCCTCACTTTAAAAATCCTCTCTTGAATCTTAAAACAGTTTTTGGAATTTTATTTCAGAGTGTCCCACAAAGCTAAAGCATCTTATTTGCATTGCACTTCTCCCTGTAAGCAAACATGATTTACAGTTTTTGATATGCTGCTTTTGTTGGAAAGAAAAGTAGTGCAATATTAAAATGACAGGTTATATAAAACTGTCTAGTGGAGGAAATTAAAGCTTTACAGAAAAAATACTGCCCCTTTGATTTACGTTAGGCTTAAGAGTCAAGCAGCAAGTAAACAAGAGTGAGATCGTCCCTTTGATTCAGACTGCAATAATCTTGTCAATTTTTAAAATAAAATGTTAAAAGATTTCAGATACTATATTTGTTTAATATTTCCAGGGTTTCAAAAGTCAGTTTTAGACAGATGTTCTTCTGAAAAGGTACCAACCTTGTGCATTACTTGTAATACAGATAAAATTGCTAGCTAGAATGTGATTATTAAAGGTTGTCACTTAAAACCCAATAGTTAAAAGCCTCAAGGTCTCGGGACAGAGTCCTCCTTCCAACATCTCCTCCCTGAAATGAAAGGCAGAGAAACAGAAATCTGTCTAGTTAAATAAGCTTCTAGAAACTGATCTCTTGCACGTTACAGTTTTGATTCATTGAAACTTGGGCCCCAAGAATACCCAAACCACCGAGAAAATGAACAAACCAGCCTTGCCAAAGTTTGCTGCTGCAAAATGCTGAAGGGCTCCACAGTCAGTCAAGGACAACAGAGGACTGACCTGCTGCAGCATCATCCTGCAGTCACTTGCAATCCAAGGTTTGCTGTGAACTGCTAGTCAAACACCAGAGAAATGCGAACCTCTTTCTCTCCTCAGATCAGCTTTATGGCAGCCTGACACTCTGGAAGTCAGGGGAGTTACACCAGTTCTTAATTGAGGATAACTGGCCAGTTGCTACGGTGACACAGGGATCAAATGTTTAACCATCTCCTAATTTCATTAGGACAGTAAGTCCCTGCAGGTGGTGGAGTGTTTTGTTTCTGCTGACTGCACTTGCTCCTGGTGCTCTTATTTATATACATATATAAATATGTATTTATATACATGCACAATATAAGTTTATATACACAGATATATAGGTATATCAATGCAGGGGTTATGCACACACACACACACAGAGCTCAAATTGCAGAGGGGAATATTTAAATTGGGCATCCACAATTAGAAAGCCTGATGTTCACAGAAAGTTGCTTAGGAAGCAAAAGCCATCAGAGCTGTTCTGCACTCAGTCACACTAAAAAAAACCCAATAAACATTGGGGTTTAGGGAACTTCAGTCACATTTTGTTGGCTTAAATAAAACAAACATTAAAAAAAAAAGAAACAACTTAAGTGGAAGCCACATGTTCCTCATTTCAAAGTTCAGCTTTTTTTCTTGTGCAAATCTAGCCTTCAAAATTGAAGTCTCAATTGGTTTGGTCTCTAAGCTTAATTACATTTCAGGAAAATTAATTTACTGTGATACATGTTTGATGCTAAAAATCTAGACAGGGCACAACACTCCCTCTCCATGAATTAAATTCCACTGCCATCCATTAAACATCTTACTGGCACACAAAAATCATCAGTCTCCAGGGATCTCAGGTGTGTTGTTAAGTTCATATTACAACTTTCGCAAGCTCAACTACCAGAGCCAGTTTTACCCCACCTGCTTGGAAAGGCACTAATCTGGGATGAGCTTTGCATACCACTACCTCAAGTACACAAGTCAATGTTCACAGCAAAGCAGATAAATAATCCCCTTGCACACTTCTGTAGGGTGAATACTTGTTAAGAAGCTCTTAAAGTTCAACCATTCTTCAGAAAAGCTCTAAAAACTTGTATTTAAGGACACAGTTGACCAGAAGATTTGATATCTATTACATGGCAAGTCTGAATTGAATGCAAGTGAGGAACTGAACCCTTACTGTTTCAGAAAAAAACTCCTTGGTTTACCAAAGTCTAATTATACTTAAAGCATCTTAGCAGAAGGAACTGGAAGATCTGCATCCAGAAAGCTCAGCCCTCTGATCTGTTGCTCTGTTTGATGCCTGTTAGAATCACTAGTCCTGCACTAACATCGCCCCACAGAGATTAATTGGAGTGGGAGACTTACCCAAAATTGAGTTACCCTTCATTAACTGAGTCCACATTCTCAAGTCTATACTAAATCCATGATAGCTCACCACAGGAAATTAAATCCCACTTCCTAAACAGAAGTTCACTTCTTATGAATGCTGAAAAAGACACAGAGTCCATATCTATAAATAAATTTGCCTAATATATTGAGCAGTTACCAGCAAACATAAAAACAAACTATTTAAAAGGGTGAGAAAAACAACTTTGAACAGTTTTTGTATCAGAGTCGCTTAGATCATTTGTTAGAGCTGTGCTCACACAAGAACTTCTTTGTGGGGCTGAACAAATAGCCCACAATACACTATTCAGCTTTAGTGCAATCCATATAAAAAGTATAAAAAGACAATTATTGCTACTCAAAATGGAAATCAGTCAACAAAAAGGGCTTAGGGTCACTGTGACTGGCACTTCACAGCCTAAGTGAGACAAAGCACAACGAGCTACTAGAGCACGAGAACATAACAAAGTCAGGCACTGCAATCTCTGCGCTCTGTAACTGGAGAAAAGGACACAAGTATCTTCTTTCTGAAGCTCTGGGGAGGCTGCAGAAGCACCCAAGTGGTGGGTGTGCTTACGTGAAAGGAAACAGTTTGAGACAAGGCACTCGTGTGCTTGCACTCTCACTTGGAGGAGCACAATGTGGACCCATGGTCTGTACTAAGGATTTTTTTGAGGACTCCTTTCTAACGTGCTGGAACAACAAGGAAGCTGTTAAACTATTTTAATGATCTCACTGCTTTCCCAGACATTGTTTGAATCACTAATTCTTACCACTTCTTATTTAACGAGACCCTGGAACCCTGACCCTCATCTCCAAAGTCACTTGTCACACAGCTGCTGGAACAGGACTTATAGCTCAGTCCATTTTGCTGATGTTTTCTCCCAGCACACAGGATTTTCAGTCTTTTGTCATTTCTTGCATTTTAACCCATATGCTCCAACCCTGTCATTATCCCGCTGCTTCCTTCTCCTCAGCTTTTCTGTTAGCCATTCCTTCTTCTTTATCTACATCACTGCTCTTCAGTTACAATAAAGGGAAGAAAAGATTAAAACCCAGACTTCCACAGGTGGATAAGTAATTGCACTGAACTAGAGAGCGTTACACATCTGTCATAAGGTTTTGTTTCGGCCATCAAATGCTCTACATAGGCAACAATTTACACAGGAGAATAAGTTAACAGTTTCTTGGCAAAGTAAGGGTTTGAAGAGCACTTTCCCTCAAAAGTCAAAGGCTGCCTGGCACATAAACACATTTAGGTAATGGATGAGATCAGTCCTAAAGTGAAACATTACATACCCTTTCAGCTCCGTACAACTATGTCACTCTTCACTACTTCTTCTGTGTTTGCAGCCAGTGGAACAGACAATTACGTCCTCAGCTCTGTAGACATTCAAGACCAAAGCAACTGCTCTTCCAAACCTCCTGTCCCTACAGAGTAAGACAATATTGTTCATCATGTGATACAAAACTGACACAGTCCCTAAGCTGAAGGTTAATAACTTTCCTAAAGACTACAGAACACAGAAAAAGTAACTGCTTGATTTTTTTTCCAGTCCTTTAACACTCCTGGGAAGCATTCAATTAAAATAAATTAGGACACATCTGAAAGACATTCGAAATCTCCACAGATTCGGCTATAATGGGTTACTTTTATATGAGTGCATTTATTTCCATACTAAAAATGTTTTTCTAACTAAAATAGTTTTAATCCCTCAAAGGAAAAGTAATTCAGTTAAAGACCACAGGTTTCCATTTGTGGGTTATGCCTCTGTGCACCAGACCTATTTTCCAATTCCTAGCCAAATACCATTTCAAAAAAGTCATTTTACAATTTAGAGTTAAAATTGCCATTTTTCCAAAAAGACTTCAGGACACCCTTTAGGAAAGAATGATTTAATCTTGTTGTAACATGAGTTTCAGGGATGCCATGCATTTTCTTTGGAGGTTACCAAAAGTTCTATCCCTGCCATTAAGACCACATATATTAAACTTCTCTTTGGTGGATTTTCTCAGGTGAAACATGAATATTGATGGTTGTTTGTGTAGATTCAGCATAGAATCAGGCACTATAATGATACATAATTATTAGAGTATAATAATACTCTACTATAATAATACAGTAGAGTCATAACACAATATAGATTAAAAGGCATAGAAGATAGTAGGAAAGAGAAAATTCATGTTGTTTGGGTCTTTGCAGTGATCTCTTGCTGAGACTTTGGAAAAGAAAAGATTTAAATAAAAGAAAGGAAATTGAAATAACTGGGAATGTGAACATTATCAGCATCTCACGCTACAGTGCAGATCACTGACCAGTTTTGAGCTCCTTACACAGGCAGGAGGTAGCAAGTCTGTGGTGCAAATCATCTTTTACAAAAAAAAGACCATAACTTAATATTCAGGTGACTAAACAGACACAGAATCTTTCAGATCCACAGTTCCAGAGGGCTATGCAGAACTCCATGCACATACTATCTGCCAAGGTGTTTGTCTGACAGCCCTCAGACAGCGTTCTGCCTTCAGAAGGCATCAGTCCAGCTCTCTGCTCTCAGCCTCCCTACGCTTCCAAAGGGCACACAGGAAAGAAAGGTCACAGGAATTGTCCCAAGATGTAAACACCCCCTGCACAAAAAGGCCTGCTAAAACTTGACTAGGGAAGAATGAAGAGTTAGAAAAATAAGGGTATAAATGCAGCCTTAAGAATCACCACCTCCAACTCCTCCAGCAGCTGGTGGAGAGTGCAGATTTGGTCAGAATTTTGCTTTTATCCCATTGGGGAAGTGCTGGGAGAACACTTTCCCCACAAGAAGATGCGTGCAGTTGCCCAGCTGTTCTATCCAGAGCGCTTCTTCTGTAAGAGGAGGTACAGCAGAGATGAAAGGGAATGAACAGAAGTACCTAACAAACCCCATAAAGAAAAGGAGCTGAAACATGTTCCTCAGATGACAACTTCCACTTTTCCTAGAGGTCAGCAGTCTCTAACTGCAACCAATTCAGGTTACGCTACGGCGGCCTTGGACTCTCAGTGTGAATTCACTGCCCATAGAGATGAATTCTGAGCCTTGTATGAGAGAATAAAATTCTTTTACCAAGTCTGAAATACACTGAACAACTGCCTGCCTCACTAATAACACCTTAACTGTCTCCCGGGTCCACCTGGTCAGTGCAGCACCAAAAGCAGCAAGGTGCTGCCCCAGGACAACAGTCTCAGCCTGCTAGAGGAATACAAAAAGCTCCCTGTTGCAACAGCACCAAGGCTCTGCTCTTTGTTCTCATGGAATGGCAAAGTCCATCCAACTCACACTTCTCCACAAGTAACAGAAGTTAAAGTTCTAACCTGCAGATAAAATGTTTCCCACCACCATTATACCAGGAAAACTGCCCTACTCTTCCTCTACAACAGGAGCAATAGTTTGGTGTTTTGTTTGTAAAAAAACAAAGCTCGTTAAGAAATAAAAGGAGATGTCAAAATGTGCACTAATTACACAGAACAGTCTGAGGAAAAGTACTCACACAGAAACAGCTTTGACATTCAAAAGATATTCAAAGACAACCACAGGAGCACAGACATTCCAGCTAAGAGGTTTGCTTCCATCATACTCACCTTCCTCATTGCTACTACCCACTTAAAAGCTCCTAAGTCTCCTCCTATCCTTTCCCACAGAAATTACCAGCACCATTGATTTCAGCTGTTAAACAGGACAAGAAGCTGAGCTCAAATTAATAAGTAGTGCTCACCTCCCATTGCACAAGTGCAAACATGGCTGTTTTTTTTTCAAACTGTTATCTGAAACTATAGGATGAAGCAATCATTACAACTGCCACTTACTGCTCCAAAGGAATAAAGAAAAGTCCATCCCATGCTGCAGAAATAATGGATTGAAAGGAAGATTGACTGACCTAATGAAGCCCATTTCTATAGGTAAATTAATGCATTAAGGAAAGCTTATATACCTGTCAAAAGGTAAGATGGTATAAAGCACGAGGACCCCCAGTTGGCCTATCTGGCAGGAACTGGGGTGAAACAACCTTAGAAAAGCAGAAGTTCTAACAGTAAGACAGTACCAAAAGCCACTGCTCAAACAAAATTCACATGCTCCAGGGCATAAAAGAGCAATATCACACTCTCTCCACCTCAGAGCGCTCAACCCATATTATCAACATTAACTAAACCAGGATACCCACTTGTTGGTAAGCACACAGCAGAGAAAACAAGGGCAGGAGAGAACCCTGAGGAAATTTTATACGTGCGGTTCAAAGGGGATAACCTGAATTCACAGAACTTCATAGAGAACCAGCCACTAGCAAACAAACTTACTCCCCCTTCCCACAGGTCACCTAAATGACTTGTCAAACACCTGAGAGGCAAAACCGGAGCAAAATGGGAACCTTGCTGCTTTATTAACGTCTGTAATCACCCGATGACATTGGTCAGAGAACCAAAAACCAGAGAAACACACCCCGGTGCCTGACTTCAGTCACCAGAGACGAGACGTTAAGAGTCCCCGGGGATTTGGGCCGCAATGCCCAGGTGAGTATCACCAGGCCCAGTCTCCAGGTGCTGTGTGAGGCAGCGGACGCGTCTCACACCCCGGCTGGGAACACACAAGGCATTTACTACGGTAGAAGCAGACCGAGGCCGTCGCTGTCCGGCCCGTCAAGCCGGGAAGGATGAATTTCTCCCGGTGTCATCAGTCATCGTCCCTTGGGCCAGAGCTGGGCGACTCCCCCAGCCCGCTGCCGGGGCTTGTCCAGCCTGAGGGGAAACGTCCCGGCAGAGGCAGAGCGGGTCTCGGGCGCGGGATGAACCAGCACCAGCAGCGCTGTCACCCTCAACGACGGCGACGAGCGTCCTC
>NW_010315531.1:0-3113 GCF_000700745.2 Antrostomus carolinensis
CCAACCCAAACCAGTCTGTGTTTCTATGAAAAGGCAAGAAATGTGGGAAAAGATACCTGTGAGCCGGTTGCAGCCCTGAATTCTCCCAACAGCTCAGTCCTGTTCAGAGATGGTGGCATTAGGCAGTGCAGGCTCAGCCTTGCTGTGGGAAGCCCTGTTGAGTAGTGTGGCTGTGCCTACAGTCCATAGTGGTCATCAGTAGCAGTAGCCAGTGTTAAGGATGGGGGAGCTAATAACATTTTAGCACCTCTTTCCCCTCTTCTGCCATATATTTGCCGCTGGTTAAAGAACATTGTCCAAGTGAAGAGACGTTGGGGTTTTTTTGTTGTTGTTTTTTTTGTTTGTTTGTTTGGTTTTTTTGCACATATACAGCTTCCAAATGGCTGGCGTGAGAGTGTTGCCCTGCCTTTGAAGGGAGGTTAGTTTTATTGCAAGGTTTTATTGACTTCTGTAAAACTTCTCACCTCTTGGTTGAAGAGAATGCCCAGAAAAGAGGGGAAGTGGCAAATCTCCGGCAATGAATTGCTCATTTCCAGGCAAAGCCATCATGACTGCAGCAAGATGACCAGCCAGCACTGGCTCAGGGAGAGGGGGTACCACAGGGCCAGAGAAAGCCCCCGTGAGTGTTTTATCCAGGTCTTCAAATGCCATGTGCAAGGAAAAACGCAGGCTCTGCAATGCGCAGTTTTGCTGGCATAATAATTCTGATACGTAATTTTTAGTTTATGCATTCTCTGGGGCCACGCTCTGGCCCCATGTGTCAAATTATTAAATGGGAAATTAAGTCAGTTAATAGAATTAATTGAGTCGTAATCCTTTTAATCAGATGGATTTGATCCCTTCTCAGATGAATTAGAATCCATTAACAGATAAGTCAATTATTGGACTAAATTAAATCTAATAATAATGCTTGCTGCTCACAGCAACACTAATTAATCTAAATACACTTACCTATCTCCCAAGGTTGGGTTTTTTTAAGGCTTAACTGATGTTCCTAAAGTGCTCTGAGATCTTTAGATAACAGATGATCTATGTGAGCAAAATATTATCTCTTAACAGACTATAAACTAATTAAAAGACTGATCTATTCACAGATCGCATTTTTACTTTAATCTCTTTGACCTATTCAGAAGGAGTTTGCACTGGCCCAGAAAAACAGTATTCCTGTTATAAGCTTGTTATTACTTTACAGGTTCCTAAGTGGTCCTTTCATTCAGAAAATGAAAGGGGGAAGGAGAAAAAACAACCATTAAAGTGCAGACAAAAAAAGAAAAGGACCTGGAACCTTTATATTCTACCTCCGATAAATGGTACAGATAGGGAAGAGAGGGATCAGTGACCTGAAACCTTAGATCCTTTCATTTATTTTCATTTCACAAAAGGCAGAAGACATTCTATCCTGTTTGTTCACGATCTTTGTATCCGGTGCAGTTGGGCAGACAGAGCTCTCTTGGTTGGGCAAAGGCATTTTTTGCCTCATTTGTATTTCACAGCCATGTGATTTTTGTTTTAATCTGTCCCCGGCTGCTGCTGTTCTGTGGGGTGAGGAGAAGTGATAGCCATCAGGAGAGAGGCCAGAGGGGTCTTTGGGCTCACCCTCGCTGCGGAGGTGACTTTTATTAGTGTCAAGTGCTCTGGTGTCCTGAGGGCTGGGACACAGTACCTGCAGGTGGGTTATTAGTTAGTGTGTTCCAGGTTATCAGCCCATGGTATTTTGTCCATAGACCTGGTCTATCACAGTTTAAAAAATTCTTGAGTCCCCTAGAAGGTTATAATATCTCTCTCTCTATCCCTATAGATATCTCTATATATCAACATTTAGCTATATCATCTCTCTCTTTCTCTCTCTCTCTATCTCTCTATCTATATCTATATCTTTTTTAAACCTTCTAGTTTATAAGCCTTCTAATTTATAGCACGGGAGACTTTGTTTGAGGACAGCCACAGCACAGAGGCAACACACAGGTATGACCTGTCTTCTCAGCATCCTGTTGCTGCTTTTCAGCTGCCTGGAGGGACAGACCCTGAGCCAGCAAAGTCCTCTCCAAGACTGTCCCTGAGTTGAGTGGTTTTTAGCTCAGGACTACGGACATACCCCTGAGACAGGGGGGTTGGGGAGATTAACAAAGCATGGGTTTGTTAGCAGCGTGTCAACAAATCTGGGGTCAAGCAGACCAAGGAGGGAAGCAAATTCAAGAGGTGATGTGCATGCGTGATGCATCTTCTCCATGTGTCATGGGTGTTCCTGCTACTGAACATCACACTCTGTACAGATGTGCTTTTTTGGGTGGTACAGGGAAAGCAAAGAGCTCAGGGAGACGGGTGTCTCCTTCTTGTGGTCACCCTAGCCTGCTGATGAGCTCTGCAGCTTGCAGTCCCCACCTTCTGCTCTAGCTGGAGCTTCCCAGAGATGCCAGTGGACAAGCCCATAGAGAGCACATTACAGCTGTCTAGACATCGGCCACGCTCCATCCCGCTGGAGATTTCATTTGTGGTAGAAGTGGGCTCTGTTCCATGAGGAGGTGTAATATGTGTGGAAAATATTATTATAGCAAAATAGCCTCCTTTAATTGCCTCTAAATTGTGCAGGATTCCTTCCTAGGTTTGGGTAATCCTGTGCTCTCCAGAATTAATGAGCTGACATAGCACTTCTTGGGGTTTGGCAGCCTGACAGCTAATTTAGAACTCCCTAAACTCATTTCACTAATGACTCCCATTTGTTCTATCTCAAAAGCCTGGAAACAAATGCAAAATACCAGTGCCATTGTCCCATCTTTAGCAGGGCACTCCTTCCCCTCTGTATTTCTGGCACCTTAACAGCAAGCTGCCTTGGGAAACCTGGTTAACCCTTTCCCTTCCTAGAGTAGTTAAAATCAATTTTGATCCCCCTCCTGGGAAGTTCAGGAAGAAAAACACTAAACTCATTGTGTCTGGAAGGCGCAAAATTAACTTGTGAGAAAGATGGGTGATGTGGCCCAAGTAGCGATTTGGGTTGGTTCAGTATAGCTGTATTTCCACAGGCTGGACAGTCAGAAACTGCTTTTCTTCCCAGGAGCCAGGTACGTGCAGAGAGGCTGTCCCGATAACCCTCATGAGCTGTGATTTGCTGTGTA
>NW_010315531.1:3130-21736 GCF_000700745.2 Antrostomus carolinensis
ATCAGGATGGCTGTTTCCCATTTAACCGACGCGTCGCTGCCTCCAGTCTCTTCCCATTACAGTTTTGACATGACAACAAGACAAATAATTTTTTTAAAAGACCTTTTATCTTCTAAACCATTTATTTCCACGTACTTAGCCCGGGGGCAGAGCTGACCTCAGTGTAGGGGATGATCATTCACCATGGCAGCTGTACAGTCATATGGGTCCTGGGGACGGGCCTGAGCTGGAGAAGCCATCACCATCCAGCTGCTCTGTGGTGGCTTTTTTTTTTTTTTCCCCCTTCTTGCCCAACATCCCCTGATTGCTTTATTTTATTTTTTTCTTCCTTAAAATGTCTTCCCTTTTCACCTGCAGTGGGGCAGTGGTGAAGTTTTCCTTGGAAAGCAGGTGTGGGATGAGCTGAAACGCTGCTGCCAGGTAGCTGCTCTGTTGGACCACGTGTGGGGTGGCTGGAGCTGGAGCTCCTGCTCCTCCAGGCCGCTCTGAATGTTCAGCAGCCATTTGAAATGTGCTATGAGCATCTTTTATGAACTGTCTGTATATATATATAAGCCATTTTTATTTTTTATTCTGCCATAATCTGTGCCTGTGCCAGGGTAGGGGAAAATTCTGCTTAGGTGGGATGAGAAGTTTGGGAAGGAAAATCCAGGCCTGTTGCTTTTTGATTCATGACAAACCTATTTTCAACAATGTATTTGTGCCCAATTTCCTTTAGTTTTGGTTTTGATGCCTGCTATCCCAAACTCCCACTGCAGCCAGCTCCACACCTGAAGTTCATTCAGCTCTTTCTGCAGCATTCCCTGTTTTGTACCTGTAGTACCAGCAGAAGCTGTTTTTTATTTTTCCTCTGACACTACAATGATTTTTGATTTCCCTACTTCTAGATGTTGAGATAGCTCAAAAAGCCTTGACTTTCATGAAGGGAAAAAAAAAATAAAAAAAAAAATCCAAACCTTTTAGCTCTTTGTCCAATCTTCAGGTCTCCATAATCACTGATCAAGGTTTGGAAAACATAGACCTGTCTGTCAGTGAATATTAAGGACCCAGAAATAACGAGAAGTAGTTTAGAGGTCTGCTGATAATTTGTCATTTTTAATTTCTGTGTGGAGTGGAAAGTGAGCTACAAAGTGAAAAATCTTTATTTTCATGCAAGTCTTAAAAGGGTTTTTGTTAACAGTTTGTGTGTGTATATAATTCTGTGCTGTGATTTAAGCATTCCCATTAGAAATGCAGAATAGGAAATAGGATCCCATCTGTGAGTAATTTAAGAGGAAGTGAGACAATGGAGTCGGTTGCTGCTTCAGTTTAGATAATCAATACAAATATTATTAGTATAGTGATTTATCTTCTGAGACACTTTATGAAAATGTGAATGCCGGACCCTGAAGACAGGTCAATATGATATTATCTGTTCCTGCCTTGCTGTGATTATGGTTTTTTTCCCATGAAGCTCAAGCAGCTGCTTTGCTAAATGTTCTTCCCTGGCTGTGATAAACACAGAAACAAAGTTAGGGCTTCCCTTTCTCCTCCACAACTCTGAAAATGTGCTGTGCATATTAGTACAAAGATTATTTTTGTCTGAAATTGGTACCTGGGGACTGCCGGGAGGATCCTGGGAGATGATCTTTAAGGTCTCTGCCAATCCAAACAGCTCTATGCTGAAATTCTGGAAGAAGTTTGCACAGTTTTAAATATATTTCTAGGCCATGAGTGATTGTGTGCACAAATGCTGAAAGAGCTCCTTTGCATTCATTGCAGTTATTTTATGTTGATGTCTGTTATCAAGTTTTATATTGTGGCATCTGAGGTTTCCCCATATCTGAGTATTTGGCCAGTCATGAATTCAAGCTGGTTCTTGGGATGCAATTAAAAGTATCCTGCAAATAGGTTAGTCTACATTTCTGAAAGGTTTTTTTTAATTGCTTTTACTTTGGAGAGAGGAGAAAGAAAACATCGGCAACAAATCGTCTTGTAAATTTTAGCTTTGTACAACACCATGCATGGCCACTGAGATTTGTCCTTCATAAGAAAAGTTCGGAGGAAATGAAAAATGTCAATAACCATATTAAGAATATGCCTAATTAAAGACAAGATGGGAAATTCAAAACTTGGTGTGTAAAGGGCACGCTTCTGCTTGAAAATAACATGGGTTCTTGCTAGGTTGCTATTTGAGAGACCTAAAGTCAGTAGCTTGCTTGCTTTGCTGGAGACCTAATGTTGGTGGTGTTGACCATGTCGCTCAGCTAAAGCATCTCCCACGCTCCACTTTGCATAAGTTAGGTGGTGGGACACTGAGGCTGGACCCTCTAGACAGTGGAGAGAGAAGGACCTTTGCTCCTCCCGTGTAACGAAGTGGCACAAATTTCATCCTCTCAATCTCGTTGTATGTCCCTCCTTCCTCATTTCCAAAACAAGGGTTGCACCATCCCCTCACCTTGTAGGTGTGCTGTCAGGATAAAAGCACTGCAAAAGTAAGATGGTGGTAATGGAGAATGCATCAGGAGCCTGGTTAGAAGTAATTATCTGGTGGTTTTAGATGCCGTGAGACCATAACTGTTTTCAGGTTGGGGGTTTCCTCAAGAAAAGTGTTAGACTTCATAAAAAAATAAGGCACTTTAATCTCTCAGATTTTGCCTCAGCTCTTTTAAGAACCAGATAGTCAGGAATTTCCACAGCTGCGAGGTGGAGCACAGCAAACATTAACAACGCCAGTAGCATTGCGTGGCCGTCTGGAAGAGGAGGGAAGAGCCCAATCCCCTACAAAACTGCACCGTGGCTCAGTCTCGGGGAAAGGTGAAAAATAATGCAGCTCCGAAGAGGAGAAATTGCTGATGCATGACGCTTGGAAATCTGGAAGAGTCCAAAAAGGGAGCTGAAAATACCCCCCAAAAATGACTATCTGTGGCTTGAACAAAATAGTGTCCAATCAGCATTCAGAAACCGCTGAATTCAGACCGTTCCAATACTGGCATTTTCCAGACTGCCTGCCAGTCGGATGCAGAGGAGAACACGTGTAGAGCGTCTGCGGACACAGCACTCGCAAGAAGAGGAAGGCAAGCTGGAGGGGAGTGAGAAGGCCCAGTAAAAAAACCCTATATTTCCTTACTGTGAGGGAGAGAGGGAGTATTGGGGTTGCCACACGAGATGGTCGTGTGGCTGCACTCTGCGAGCATCCCTTTTAATGAGCTCTGCCAGCAACAAATAGCGCATGCTTTGGTCCCCAATGAATTTTAAGTATTTTCTGAATGCCCATAACACACATGCTTTTATGGTGACGTAGAAGCTGAGACCTTTTAGAAGGTTAAATGTCTCCTGAGCTTTATGTCCCTGACTTCTGCTGTAGTTGCTTTGAGGATGTGCCTGTCCTTTGCTGATGCCACCTGGAGTGGTTGAGCTTGAAGAATCACTAAGTGTTCAGATTTATTTTGCCCTCATCTCTGAGAGCTGAAGTGGGTACCTAAAAGGCCTTGTCCTCCTCTGCATTTGCAGCTGCCAAAAAGGCACCTTTCTTCCCAAAGCAGTAAGAAAAAAATCCTGCTATCTGCTGTGACCCTGCCTTCTTCTAGCTGTAGTGAGTTTTGGGTCTTCTCCAGCAAGTGGTTTCCCAGTGATCACAATTGGATGGCAGCTGTGCTGGCTGGAAGGATCCAGGTAGCACTGTGGAGAGAAGTTCTTGTTCTCTGATGCTGCTTGCCTGCTTCTGTTCCTCATCCCAGAGCTGGGCTGGTGGAACGGAGGAGGAGTGAATGTTGTGCCTGAGCGATGCAATGGTGAGGCAAGCCATTGGCTTTTGAGCATATGGTAGGTGATGTACGCTTGGGATCCTGACTTCAAGTTGGCATGGCTGGTGTGATCTGGTTTATACTTGATGTTCTCAGTTGCTTTTGAAAGGACAAGCAGGAGAGGATAGTGGGTGGTTGGATGTGAGAGCAGAGCTCTGGCAGAAGGGGACATCACCCACAGCCACTGGAGGTGGTGAAGACCTCAGTGTGGAGAAGCAACAGGGAATGGCTAGGAACAGGATGGTATGTAAACACCAGATAAATCTAAAAAAATAATTTCCAGATGGCCTCAATGCTTGGCCAGGGACAGTCATGAGGCTCACAGTGTGTCCATGCCTGCTGTGTGGTATGGGTGTGAGGGGCCTCCTCACCACCAACCCCTGTTACTGCTCTGCTGGGTTTTTGTAGGGGTGAGTGCTGAAGCAGGCAGAGGGGTGCTTTGGGTTCCAAGTTCCAAATCCCATGTTGTGTTGAGGCAGAGGGTGAACTCTGCATCTGCTGAAAGACAGTTGTGTCCTGTTGGGATCAGTGATATTGTCCCAGGTTCCGGCAGTAAAGCTCGCCTAAAGGTAACTGCAGTGTAAATCCCAAATAATGTTTTTGCTGGCCGCATGGAGGGATAACAGGGCCGGATCTCTGTTACAACTGAGGCCTGATTATCCTCTTTCCTACACTCATGAAAACTCCACAGACTTCAGCAGAGCCATTCCTGGAGCTCCAGTGTGAGACTGAAAGGAGATTAAGTGCCCAGCAGTGCCTCCCATTCCTCCTGTGTCTTGCACCTTTGTTAAGACCTCGCATTTCAAACCATTTTAGCCGGTGGGAGGCTCAAAGCTGTTAGGTTTAGCCGGTGACAATGGTAGGGTGCTGGGTGGTGTGCCCAGCCCCTTGCCTTTGTGCAAGGTTTGCTCAGCAGTGATTCTTGCCTTTATTTCATTTGCTTCTGCATCTGCATTTGTAACCGTTTTTTTTCAAGTTAAGTTTCTGACTGGTGACTCATTAGGAGTAAATAGGCAAAAGGATATTGGCTTTACACCTACTAATTCGGGGGTGCTAACAAGCAAGTGTAAGAGCTGTATAGTCACTGGGTAAATTGTTCCACCTGGGAGGATTGGAGGAGGGGAGATAAAAAGCATTGCAAAGAAACTGCACTTTTCTTTCTGGCTACTAGCCTCGGTTGTTCCTGTAACCATAATGAGTTTAGGTGAACTTTTGGCGATCACCTTTGCTGTAACCTGTTCTGAGCTTCACCAGGATCTTCTGGTGTGGGAACCATTAGACGTGTGTGGGCATGAGAAGAAGCTAAGATCCTAATTAGAAGATGCTAAATCTGTTCACTCAGAAATGAGGCACCCTTTAAGGCAGCTGGTGGAACAAACCCTTCTTCCTGCAGCATATGTGAGTGCAGGGTGGTGGATGAGTCAGGATGCGCCTCGCTGCTGGTGCTGGCACTCGGAAGGGGAGTTAGAGACATAGAGTAGCTTTAATATAGCTAGTATAGGTACCAACAGCAGCAAACATTGGTGGTGTGGGATGCCTATTAGGTAAAGGTGGCTCTGTGGTCTGTGCCTGCGGGGATGGCATAGGCTCATGGTCAGGGTCAGCTCACTCCTGCTGAGTTCTGTTCTCTGTTTTGCTGGTGCTGGGGCCCAAGCCAGCTGTGAATGTGTCTGTCTCTTCAGCCACATCTCTGACACAGTGACCATGCAGCCTTAGGTATGCTTAAATCAAGACAAGGATGTCAACTTTCTCAGGAAGAGCAACCTGCTGCAGGGGAGCTGGAGCACAGCTGAGGAGCGATGGTCTCTGTCCCTGATGGTCCTGCTCTGAGCAGAGGGTTGAGCTAGATGGCCTCTGGAGATCCTTCCCAGCCCATATTATTTTGTGATTTGGTGTCTTTCAACACTGATTATCAGAACAGAACTGGCAGATAAAGTCATCAAAGATGCTTTGAAGGCAGTAGTTCTCCTTTGGATGCATTCAGTGGGACCCTTAGGAAATGTCTTTTCGTGATTTGTCCCTCACTTTTCTCCTTGTGGTTTTTGTATTGAGAATTGATATTATTTAAGAAAATTGATAGGGGCAAAGTTTTCCATTCTACCACTTTAGTCCTTCTGCCCTTTCCCTCAAGTGGGGCTTGAGTTGCCCCACTTATATCTGCAAAGATGATGCCACCTGCACAAGGGTATATAAACTGTAGTTTATCTTAAAAGATGTGTGCTGTGAAGAGACACACTTTGTACCAGTGCAATAACCAGGTGTCATCTCTACTCCTTTATGAATATGAAACTGGTTTACTGTGTACTTTGAAGGGAAGGAAGGGGCTCCCAGTCCTGCTGTATCTGACGTCAGGCTCCCTTCCACCGGCTCCCGCTCTGCGGCTGTGACTTCCAGCCTTATTCCTCCTCCTCCTCCTCCTCCTTGGTGCCTGACCTAGCTGCAGCCAATATCTGTCTCTCAGCAGGAGGAATCTGAGGAAACACAGCAAACTTCAGCTCCTGGGGCTAAATTGTTGTGCTCTGTAACAGCAAACTGTGTTGGACTAATTGACAACCAGCTTGAAACGTACCCTGATCAAGCAAATACATTGATTTATTTTCTCCTCTCTTACCGAGTGTTAAGTGGCTCCCAGCTTGGATTCCTCCCCAAGAACTGGGTAACTCATCTATTGTATAGTAAAACTGATGGGCAGTTTTGACCTCTATACAATCCCTTTCAGTATGTTGAGGGAGGAAGGAGTTTCTTATACTCGTATGAATGTTTGACCACTTAAAAAAAAACAAAACAAAAAAAGCCCAACCCAAAACCACACACAACAACAAAAGATGATCCATTTTCTCTGGATGTCTTTGAAAGAAGCTTAGTTCAGAGACAGACTGGAGAGAAAGGCTATTGATTTTGTTTGACCTCCAAACAGACTGCGGTCAGTATATTTTCCCTGTTGGAAGTGGTTCAGGGCTCTGAATTTTCATGTCAGCGTTTGTATTCTGAAGTGCACTGGAGCTTTTGCTGCTTCTTCAATAAATAGCAAGCTGTAGGAAATGCTGGTATATATGTACCCTGCCCTTCCTTTCATTTTCTTTCCTATATGACTTGGTCATCTTGCTGATTAAGCATTTACAAATCCTTTTCATTGAACATCATGCAGGTTAGTGGCTTAAGCTGTGACTACAAGCAACAGTTTTGTAATTCCTGCCTTGCTTTTTCCAGTGCTGAGCCAGGTCTTTTTCCAGCCTCTTGCCTGCACCAGCACCCGTTGCCGTACCTGGCGCGAGGAGAGAGACGCCTTCCTGCACACAGTAATAAACCCTCTAAAAAAAAAACATCCCCTATTCTACCCTGACTATTCTCAACCTTTACATAGGAAAGCTGTCCTGATTTGCACTTAGTCTCCTGCAGTGAAACAAAATATTCTATTTGGTGACTCCTGGGGTACAGGAAAGGCTCTGCTCGGTTACAGGTACAAGCTCGGTATCTTTGTAGAGGTTCTTGTAAAATAGCTTATGACAACTGATGTGCCCTTTCTCTGGCAATCACCTACCAAAGAGTGGCTTCAAGGGATGGAAATACCTGTGTGATATGTTGATTCGCTGTTTTCTAAATGAGCTTCTCCGAGCTCCTTTGAGATAAAGGGAGGGTGAAGGGTCTAGAGCACAAGTGTGATGAGGAGCATCTGAGAGAACTGGGGTTGTTGAGCCTGGAGAAAAGGAAGCTGAGGGGAGACCTTCTGGCTCTCTCCAGCTCCCTGAAAGGAGGGTGTAGAGAGGTGGGGGTGGGTCTGTTCAACCAAGGAACAAGTGACAGGACAAGAGGAAATGGCCTCAAGTTGTGCCAAGGGCAGTTGAGATTGGATGTGAGGAAGAATTTCTTTGCTGAAAGGGTTCTCAGGCATTGGCAGGGGTTGCCCAGGGCAGTGGTGGAGTCCCCATCCCTGGAGGGATTGAAGAGTCGTGTAGACATAGTGCTGAGGGACATGGGTTAGTTGGGGACTTGTCATGGTTTAGTCAGGGACTTGTCAGTGTGAGGTTAATGATTTGACTTGATAATCTGAAATGCCTTTTCCAATCTGGGCAATTCTGTGATTCTATGAGCAGTAGCAGTCAGCATCTCTCTGTGCCGAGGTGTCAGCTGCGTTATATCCTCCTGATTTCACAGTAGTGCTTCACACAGCATGGTTTTGGTTTGTATGCTACTGCCCACTTTGCAGCAAATTCAACACAGCAAGTTGGCTGCTGTTGGCACATCAAAGGGCAGCCCATTAAACCTGCCCCAGTGTAACTGAGCTGTAGCAGAGGGTCGCTGATGTTGGATACCAGTTGCTGAGCTCTCCTGTTGGCTTTGGCAACATGAGCTTCATTTCTAACCCATGTGGACAGATGTTGGTCCTAATGCTGAACCCCTCTTTAGAGAATGGGTTGGTCCTTCTTGCCACTTCCAGCCCTGTGTCTCCTCCTAGATGTGCTGTGGGTGAGGGTGGAGGCTGCTGGGATGGACGCGTGAGAGCCTGTGGCGTACGTGGTCTGCTGACAATTACACAGCATCAGTTTCTAACTTAAGCGCTTAATTGTCCAGAGAGTAATAGCTCACTGCTTCCCTGAAAAATAACAAATGGTGGAAGATGTATTTGCGGAGCATGAGTCAAGCTGAGATTGCAGCCTGCGTTGTATATGTAACTCTAGTGACTCTCTGGAGCAGGACTTCAAGGGTTCCCCAGAACTTTTCCTTGCTATCTTTAGTGCACCTCCCCCCCACCATCTGAATATTCAATTGCACTAACCCCTTTGCAAATGGCTCAGCAAACACCTCCGAGAATGGTGAGAAAGAGATACCTGTAACTGTTGAAACTCTGCACAAACACAAAGGTGAGGAGCTGACGGAGGGAGATAGTGGAAGGTGATGGACTTGCTCCCAGCCATTCCCCAGCCCTGGGTAGGGCATGTGGCTGTCCAGCTTGTCTCTGTCCTGGTACCAGTGCTGCTAATTATCCCCTGGCTCCAGTTCCCAAGGCCTGGGTGGTGAATGGTCCCCCATGTTTGCACTGGGCCATTGGGCAGAAGAGGACAGTGCAGAGGGGCTGCTGTGCTGTCTGGGATGATTTACTAATAATTATTACTAATACAGCAATAATATTCACCAAACTGCTACTTGTCTTGGGAGCAAGTAGTCCTGGGCTTGCAGGCTAGTCTGTTTAGGTATTACCCACCTCCTGTGAAGCTTTTTAAATTAATAAACAAAGTTTTGCCAGAGCCCTGAGTGGCAGATGAAATATCAGTAAAACATGTTGGAAACATAGGTGATCACTGGGAAAGCAGCAATGCTGTATGTTACCCTACTGCAATGGCTTCCATAGGTGGTCTCCAGTACATGGTGATGGTGGATCAGGATTATGACAGTTTCTTGTTAATGATCTAAATCAAAAACTAAGCATGCGTAGAAAAGCAAAGATGTGCTTGTGTTTTAAGTGCCTGTAACCTAAGAGCTGGGTACCAAAATATCCCTTTGATTCTCAAAGGTTATTGTACCTCTTAATTAGCTGGAGGAAAAAAACCCTCAGCCTGAGATCTTGCTATATAAATTATAATTAACCCCTTGGCACTGGAAGTTGAGATTTCCTGCCCCTGAGCACAAATGCAAAACGCATTAGCAGCACTTAACTGTCAGGCACTCTCACTCACCGCAGCCGAGGGTCAGCTCGCTACCCCATAAATACTGCTGTGCTCCCGGGCCCAGTAGGAAAATGGCAGGGAAGCCGTGGAAACCCGAGGGGAAGCACTAAATACACCATTTCAGGATGTTTGACCTGCTTTTTTTTTTCAGAGCTGCAAAAGCCCCATCAGGAAGGACAACACAGGAAAAAAAAAACCAAAAAAAACCCAAAAAAACCAAACCCCGAACCCTGGTGAGGAGATGGAAGCAAGGAGAGGGACACTTCCCGGCGAGCAGTTTTGTTAGCTGACATGGCTGGTTGCTTCGCCGTGAGAATGGCTCTTGGCGCTCCCGCCTCACACACCTCCGGCGAAATAATTGTCTGGTGCCAGACACACTTGGCTGTGCCTGTTGTATGCAGAGCGGCGCGCCCGGCCAGGGGCCCTCGGCCACCCACTGCTGTCATTCACCAACATCCTGCTTTTTTGTCTCCTTTTCATTTGTGGCTGTTGGGGGATGAGCTTTAACTCCTCACACCGGAGGTGAACTCACCATGACACAGCAGGTCGGGTCGGGGAGGAGGGCGGGACGGTGGTGGTGCTGAGGAGGCTGGAGGCTGGCTGGAGCCTGCTTGCTCATCTACAAAGAGTTTCTCCTCACTTCGTGATCTTGGTGGAGGGCCAGGCCCAGTGGGCACCTGGATTTAGGGAAAACCATCTGCTCTCCCCACCAGGAGCTGCCACAGAAGCTTCTTCTCCCAAGTAACAAGCGACAGGACAAGTGGAAATGGCCTCAAGATGCGCCAAGGGAGGTTTAGATTGGATGTTAGGAAAAATTTCTTTATTGAAAGGGTTCTCAGCCATTGGAACAGGCTGCCCAGGGAAGTGGTTGAGTCCCCATCCCTGAAGGGATTTAAAAAGATAGTAGATGTGGTGCTTAGGGACATGGTTTAGTGGGCATGGTGGTGTTGGGTTGATGGCTTGACTTGGTGATCTCAGGAGTCTTTTCCAATGTTAATGATTCTATGATTCTGTGGTTCCTTAGTTCAAGTTAGCTGGTTCATTTGCTCCTTCCTGAATGGAGAAATTACTCTCTTCTGCCATGGGTCATTCCCAGGGTGGCTGCAACTCCGTGCTGAGCTGTGAAGCCCTTGCAGCTGAGGCGTTGTTTGCCAAGGGCTGTCCCTTGCCCTATGGGTTGTGTGGTGTGTCCTTGGGCTCCTTCGTGCTGGTGGCTCTGGTGGTGGGCACCAGCAGCTCCTCCTGCAGCAATGATGGTCAGCTGAGCTCAGTGGTGGCAGCAAGCATGGAGTGACTTGGTCATCTCGGTAGGTATCTATCTAAGGTGGCTTCATCCTCCCGTGGCGAAGGTGAGGGGCAGCCTTGCTCCTCAGGCTTGCCATGGAGATGTGGTCATCAGGACTGCCTGTAAATATTTCAAGTCTGTTATGTATAAATAGTGGTAGGGAATTTCCTTTTCCTGTCTGCTCCAAAGATTGTAGAGGGAGATAAAATAGGAGAGTAACAAGGTGTCCGGGCAGGGAGGAGGGACATGCTCACTGGTGTAGGGTAGCGAGTGCTGGAAGAAGGGTTTGTCTTTTTGGATTTGTCCTTTGTATGTCTGAAGATTTTTAAAGTGAATTATGTGCTGATTAAAGAGCTGGCCGAAGAGTTCTCCAAGCTGAACAAGCTCTGTCTGTCTGTGTTGGGATGAGTACAGGCTGGACACATACAGCAGTGGCATCACCCGGCAACGTGGCACCTGCCGCCTCAAGTGACTGTCCCCTGTGCAGGGCTATAGGGCCACCCCCTTCAGGGTGGGGAAAGGAGGGAAGGATGTTCTAGGGCATGGAGGAGAAAATGCTGAGAAAGGTTTGGGTGGAAACATGGGGCTGAGTCTGAGCTTTATAGGTGACCTGGGTCTCAAGATAAACTGAAACTGGGATAAGTATCAAATTGTATAATACAGATTTTGCACTGTCAATGCTGATTATTTAAACCTAGAACATCCCAAAATAAGCTATTAGAGGTATTGCCTATTTGCTGCTCTTGATTATAATGCCACAGATGACGACTGGCTTAGTTCTGTACTCAATTTACTTTTTATATTAAGATTTAACATGGGATCTCCTTTTCTTAATCCAAACACTTATGGTTTGAATGCAGAATTATATTTGAGATTTTTAAAGTGCCTTTATTAAAACGTAAAACTAATTTTATGATTCTGACAGGTCTTATTTAAATACCCAGTGCCAGATGCCTTTTTTCCCAAATGACTCTAAGAAAAAAAAAAAAGAAAGACCTTAAAAATAACTTCTCATGCAATTAAAAGGCAGTAAAAGGCAAGTAAATAGTCTTACCTATGCAATGAACTGGGGGTAATGGTTTAAGAAAAGCCCTGTGATTAATGTGTTTCCAAAAATAAATATATGAAAACAGAGGTGTTAAAGGCAGAGTTAATGTGATAGCTGATTTTTTTGTTGTTATTTCTGTTGCTGCTGCTCTGAGAATAGTTGAAAGAATTGTGCTGTGTCAGTAGGGAGAGGCCTTTCCAAAGTGACTGATGCAGGGGACCCTCTGCCAAGGTGCTTCACCTGAGGGACTTGCTTTGGCTGCAGTTGGTGCTCAAGGATATGTGTCCCCAGGTGTTATAGAAGATCGGTTCTCATCAACCTCTTTCAGCCCTTACCCAAAAGCAGTCACACTGTCAGTGGCAATGTCAGTGACAATTTTCTGTATACCATTTAATAATATGTTATCGATTATTTGGCAAAAGTGAGCGTCAGCAGCACAAGCATTAAAAAGTCAGGTATCTTTGAAATAGTGTTTGTATCTATTTGTAAGAGCAAACCCTGTTTAAAACCTTAAAACACAGAGGAATTTTCCCCATGTGCCAGAACATTTTTTTCTGGTAGGTTGCACTGTTGCCTCTGCTTCTCTGGGTTCCAGAGCCACAAGAATCCCATTGAAAATACCAGAGCACCCTGCAACTTTATTTCCAGCATATTTTTTACTTGCTGGAAGAAGGGAAAGTTACAATGAGCCCCGTGGAGAAGATGCGTGAGCATGCTTGTATTCCTATCCATAAAATTAGATGTCATAATTTCAACTTTTACTGGCATAGAGTAAGAAACCTGCTTGGTAGAACTTAATGTCTTTGTATATCAGGCATGGCTGATAATCTTAATTCGGCTAACAATGCAAATACTTTACATGCTTTTCCTTTAGGACAAGTGGACATAGCCTCAAGTTGTGCCAGGGGAGGTTTAGATTGGATATTAGGACAAATTTCTTTACTGAAAGAGTGGTCAAGCAGTGGAACAGGCTGCCCATGGAAGTGGTGGAGTCACCATCCCTGGAAGTGTTCAAAAAAGTGTAGTCATGGACTCCAGGACATGGTTTAGTGGGCATGGTGGTATTGGGTTGACAGTTGGACTTTATGATCTTGGAGGTCTTTTCCAACCTTAACGATTCTATGATTCTGTTTGTCCTGATTAGCCCTACTTTGGAGCACTCACAAATACAACAGTGGAAGGTGGAGGTACTGACTTTTGGAGTATGTGAAACCATTGTGGTATTGGCGCATGGAAGATATTTATGTGTTTGGGACTCCTCAGTAAGAGGATATGGTGGTGCTAACATCGCACCTACTTAATTGCTGAGGATGAGCAGCCAACCACCAGGTTGCCCAAGAGAGATGAACGAGTGCTTCAGATTAAATGTGGTCTGTCCTACGCTTCTGGCCACAGATAAAGCAACTTTGGAGAAGCAAGAGTACATGGGGTTCCCATAGTTGTCATTCTCTGCTTATTGTTATTTTTGTGTACATGAATATTTTTTTTTTGATTCAGCTGCGACTAGGAATAAGAAAGTCAAAATAACTTCAGCGGGGTTTGTTCTTGTGGTAATTCTAACCCTCTGTGGGACAGGAAAGGTTCACACGATTTCCAGACCCAGGAGACTCCAATGGTTTGAATGCTTTCCAGCTAGGTGCTCAGGGCCAGGTTCTGAGGTCCTTGTCTCTTGGGCTTGACTGTGTCAGCAGGAGTTTATTCAAATGAGAATGATCAAAGACATAAGGGTTTGGCCCTTTATTTTTCATTTTAGGTGCTTTTTCAAGCATAAGAGAGCTTCTGAACTTTTTTGAAGCTCATCCTTCACTAATTCCAGACTTGGAGCCTGGCAGCTTGTCAAGCAGTTTTCCTGCCTCTGTAGAAATACTGTCCGCTTGAGCTGTGTTTGGAGGCAGCAAGACACCCTGGTGAGATAGAGGAATTTCTGCACTCACATTTTTAACGTTTCTCTTTCCAGGCTGACTTCTTAGTCATTGCGAGCGTGCAGGTGGCAAAGTTCAGTGCAGAATTTGTTTGCTGCCGCTCCCTGCCCAGGCGTTTTTAAAGCACACAACCTATTGCCTCCAGTTTTACTGAATCTTGTCTAAATAAACTTATTCACCATCATTGAAGCAACTGCCAAAATATTTTTAGTGTCTCTTACAGTGAATTATGTATAAAACCCCTACAAGAGGCCAAGTCTGATTCCCCACTGCTTAATCTTGTTTTCTTAGATCTACAAATGGGTGCAAATGGCTCCGTGTCAGAATGACAGTATTTTACATTCATTTTTCACGTGGGTAAACGATGCCTAGACTCTGGGTAGTGCAGGCTTGGGCCAGTAACATGGTAGTTACAATTTTTACATTGTCCTCGGATTTTTTTATTGTTTGTTTTTCACAAAATCACAGATTCAGGGATGTATCAATTTTTTTACTTAAGTAGGGTGGAATCTCTAAGACCTACCTTGGTATTTATTCAGGTCTTACATCAGCTAAACTATCAAACCAGTTTCATATGCATGGACTGATAAAAGACCTCAAATTAGCAAATTTTCATTTAAGCTTCTCCCAAGATGTGGTGAATAGAGTTAGTGTATAGGGACTGTGTCTGGAAGTTCTGTTATCCTTTAGGAACCTGGGCAGTCCTGAGAAGAGTACCTCTTTGTTTCAGAATCTCCTTGTTTTCCTTGATATTGCTGTTCTGGCATAAGGAACATATCTCCTAAGGGTGGGGAGGCAAACTCTCCTCGAGATGGTCCTCAAGATGCTTGGAGAGCATTAACAGCTCAGCATCATTCCCTGGACATGTTTTGTTAGCCACTGCTGAACTGGTAGTAGAATTCTTTGGGTGGACATCCCTACAGGTGAGACCACTGTAATGATGTGACAGCCTTCAATGGTGGAGGTTTCAGTAGTGTGTGAGTGATATTTTATGACCCAAATATCTTGGTCTGTGCACCCCATGGGATTAACTGCTGTGATAGTGTGTCATGCTTGCTCATCTTTCTTGGGCTGCGTGGTTGGCACCAGCATGGATGTTTCTGCAGGTTTTGGCCTTGTATCGTGTAGATGTGCCTAGTGAGCACCGAGGGGACAGCTGAGTATCTTGGTATCCTGGTTTTTAGTTGGAACAGAGCTGGGTTTCTTTTTAGTAGCTAGAATAGTGCTGCATTGAAACAACCACAGTTGGACATGGACAGGACACCTTCTTGGTGTTAGATGGCTGTTTGCAGATGAGAGTGCCTGAAAGCATCTCTGAGTCACTGAAGGTCTTAGGTAGTGCAGAGGTGAAACCCAGAGGAAGGTGTCCCACAGTGTGCCAGGGAGGGGAACTGTAGCCCTTGTTTCTCTGTTAAAAGTGCTGTGATCCTGCCTGTTTATCCAGCATGTCGAGCCCTTGGAGTGGTTGCAGGTAGGCAGGGTGAGGAGACAGGGCTGGGGAGGGGCAAGCTCACACCTCCACGTCCAAAGCCGTGCTCCCAGTGTGTCCAACCATGCAGGCGGTGGCAGAGGCAGGACCCTGCAACCGAATAGGGGTCTTTATCAGCACTCAAGGGACGTCTGATGTGCTTGAAGCCCTTTGTGTGAAAGTATTTGCAGGATCAGGTTGCTGCACTATAAGTGCCTTTGAGATCTTTGCTGCATTATCGATTTTCTTCTGATGTCTCCCATGCAAATATTTAACCTGTCTGGTTCCTGAGAGCTACTAAGGCTGTTACGCGGGTGGCAGGTTGTCTCTGCAGTCTTCCCTTTGTTCACATGGTCTCCTCAGTCCTGTTCGCCATCCTGCCCCAAAATCGGACATGGAGAAGTGCTATGGGGGACTTGGTGTATATTGATGTGTTGATGCTCTGAGGGGCTTACGCGCTCCAAATCATGTCTTTTCCCTGAACTGCATCAGCTGACTGAGTAAAAGGTATGATGTTTAAATGATGTTTAGAACTGTGTCCTGGGCTGCATCCAGAGCAGCGTGGGCAGCAGGTCGAGGGAGGGGATTCTGCCCCTCTGCTCCACTCTCCTGAGACCCCACCTGCAGTGCTGGCTCCAGTTCTGGGGTCCCCAACAGCAGAAGAACATGGACCTACTGGAGCGAGTCCAGAGGATGATGCGAGGGCTGGAGCAGCTCTGCTATGAGGACAGGCTGAGAGAGTTGAGGCTGTTCAGCCTGGAGAAGAGAAGTCTCCGGGGAGACCTTATTGCAGCCTTCCAGTACCTGAAGGGGCTCCAGGAAGTCTGGGGAAGGACTTTGGACAAGAGCAGGGAGTGACAGAGCAAGGGGTGATGGCTTTAAACTGGAAGAAGGGAGATGGAGATGAGATTTGAGGAAGCAATTGTTTGCTGTGAGGGTGGTGAGACACTGGCCCAGGTTGCCCAGAGAGGCTGTGGCTGCTCCTCCCTGGAAGTGTTGAAGGGCAGGTTGGATGAGACTTTGAGCAACCTGGTCTAGTGGAAGGTGTCCCTGCTGATGGCAGGGGGGTTGGTACTGGATGAGCTTTAAGGTCCCTTCCAACCCAAACTAGTTTGTGATTCTATGAAAACCTCATTTTAAGAGGGGCATTTTTAAAAGCCACGGTTAAGACTGGGTGTGCTGCTCCCCATGCATTCACCCTGCTCTGACACCAGTTAGTTCTCTTGCTGGTACAAAGTGATGGCTTAAAAAAGAAAATACTTGAAGCCTGGATCTTGGAGTTGCTCTTACTCCACTTCCCCACAACCATCCCTTTTAATAATTTGACATACATAGCCTATGCTTACTCAAGACAGACTCGATGAGCTAATTGCAGTGGTATGTGGGTTGGAGCTCTGCTCTCCTGAGCACCAGCCTCACTGATTTCCGTAGTTACTCCTGATTTGCACCTGAATAATTGAGAAGGGAATTGGGTTGTCTGGGTTATAACTATTTAAAATGGTATGGTATGGTATGGTATGGAGGAATATACAAGTGTGCAAACAAAACTTGAGGCTGCAGCCTAGATTCCCTCACTTGTTCATAGCCTGCAGGCTTTATTAGGCCCTCCAGATTTTACCTAATTTTGGTGTCATGACATCATGGATGTGAAGTGGAGACAAGGTCATTCTCTCCTATATTGTGGTCGTGTCAAAGATTCACGTGGTTTTGGTAGGGGACAGACTGTGTTTTAACATGTATGAAGTATTTTGAGCACCCTTGGCCATGTTGGGGTTCACACTGGAAGATTCAGTCTTACCAGAGAGTAAATTTTACTCTCCCATCAGATGTGATATGTGCTGTGAACTTGGGAAATGCACTTTTTCTTGGGTCACAGGATCACGATCTCTAAAGTGGAAAGCTGCTCTCCATCACAGACACTGCAGTCCCAGCCTCAGTGTAGCTGTGCATCCTTCCTCTTCATTAACTGGAAATGGTTTCAAGTGCTGAGAATCGTTTCCCCGACTTTGTCATTGCATCAGAAAAAAAAAAAAAGGCAATAAAAGCAGCAAAATTGTGGTCCCCTCTGACAGCCTTTTCCCCAGGAAATCTGTTTTAGCTGGCTTGCTGCAAGATGCCTATGGGCAGTGTGAGCAGCTGTAGTTTCTTTTTCTCTGTGGTTGCTTTTGCAGGTTTTATACCTGGGGAGGAGCAATGGTGGATAGTTGCAAAGTATCTAGTCCTTCTGCACCTTCGTTGTGTTTTCCCCTTTATCTCTTCATTTATCTGACACTCTGGCTGGCACTTAGGCTGTTGTGAGAAGTACGTGTAAACATCACACTTCTCAAGTGCCCTCCTTCTCCTTTCTTTCCCCATGCTTTTCTGGCTCCCATCCTCCCACTCCCAGGAAATATTTGAAAGATAATTTAACATATTTTCTGTCACCTTCACATATCTCCATGACTTCATGTTTTCTTAGCTGGAAGATACCTTTTCAACATATATATGTAATCCTTTTCACCTAGACATGTGAGGAATTCCAGTCTCTTCCAGTGGGAGTTTTCAGGAAGGTTTAGGTTAAATGGGCCAATAAGGTAAAAACATGTAGCAGAAGATCTCACCCTCTAAAGACATGTTTTCTCTTTAGCTCTCTGCCCCCTCTCCACTCCCCGCCCCGCCCCCCCCTCCCCCGGAAAATATATCAGAATATCTAGCTGTGAAAGAATTTAAACAATAACACCTGATCTAAAGGCTAGAGTGCAGGGCTTTTGAAAATAAGAATTGTAACCTCTCTACAGTGGATCCAGGGACTAATGGAGCTGGAGGCAGGTGTCCTGAACAGCAGACTGCCATAGGGATGTTTCTCCAGCTTGGTGGCACTTGTTTTACCTGAGCTCTTGGTGGAAATCCCCTTGGATTTTCCCTGGTGCTTTCATTGTGGCTATAGCATCTTTATCATGGAGACAAAGGTGACAGCAAGCCAAGCTCAGCTTACATTTATTTAAATCATTCTGTTGGTGATGACTGAGCTTTTCTCCTGCTGTGTGTGAGTGGGGTGGGAGATCTCAGCAAAGAGACCTCCTTCTGCTGGGCCAGCCTTCATCCTCCTTTCTGGAGGCATCCTCTTGTTGCACCATTCCAGAGTAGGATTTATCCCAGCTGATTTTAGCTGACGAGATGTGTTGTTCAAGGTCCCTGTGTTGGATCCTGAGAGAATTTAGGGAGGTGCCTGTTGTAAAAGGAGAATCAGTGGTAAGGGGTGCCTTAGGCTGGAGGCCAACCCAACCCTAAAGCCACAAATCTCTCTTGTAGGAAAAGAGGTCAAGGATCCCTAGAAATAAGAACATGTTTCCAACATCTACATACTCAGATTTTCAGAAGTGGGTACCTACGAGTGGCCTTAGCCTGTACTTTGGTAACTGGGATCCCAGTGGGGAGCAGACAGCATCTGAT
>NW_010315531.1:21752-25841 GCF_000700745.2 Antrostomus carolinensis
CCTTCCCTCTGCTCCTTGCTCCCAGACATGGGGTGCAGGTTGATGTCTGGGGCTCGTGAGGCTCCTTGGGGCCTGGGGTGTGTGTGCCGCTGTATTTACTGGTGTGGGTGTTGCACTGGGTGCTTGCCCATCTGCTACCCATAGGTCCGTGATGTGGCAGTAGCCTGGGAGGGGTCTCAGTGCTGCCATCGTAACCTTTGCAGCCCACAGGAAAGGTGACTTCCATTTAGTTCTAAATTATGACATTTTTTTATTAGATCTTTAAACTTTATTTAAATTCTTTATTTAAAAAGAGGGAGGAAGGTATCATATTTTAATTAGTAGCAGTGTCAAAGGAGACCTAGATTAATTATTTGAAATCACTCCATCCAGATGGTTTTAATTTTCACAGCAGGGAACCGGCATCTTTTTAAGGTGATATTTTTCAAATTAAAATCAGCTTGGATATTACTCATGCTGGCTGCAGAGCGAGGGGGTGGGGAACGCCAGCCGGCATGCCCTGTATTTGTCCACCCGAGTGCGGGCTGCCAGGGGGGACCTGCTCTGGAGGGGTGCAGGTTGTCCACTGTCTGGCAGGACCATGGATTGAGGCTCTGGAGTTGGAGGGCTTTATCAAGGTTAGCTCCTACTTTGGCTGGCCAAAACCCATGTCTGATATTCAGCATTATTCTTAGGAGCTCTAATTTCAGTGCTGAGACTGGCACAGACAAGGAATGCTTTGCAGCTTGGATGGGAACTTGCCATGTCCTGTTCTTGCGTTTGAAGCTGTGGAGCCCCTGCCTGACCCCTTTGGTGGGTGGCCCTGGGTCTACTTGTGTGCCTGGGTGGGTTCGACACTGTAGTTCTGTGGGCAGCTCCTTGACCGTGGTTCTTGGGTCAGTCTTTGGGACCTCTTTGTGCTGACTCCAGAACCTGCCCTCATGTGCAGGCTGCTGCTCTCCTGTCTGAGGTTGACCATTAGTCCTCTCTAACACCCTTGTTCATTTGAGGGGAAGAAACTTTCATAGTCGCCTCTTTAAAGATAGCCCTACCTCTGACTGTTCCCTGGTTCGTTAATGCTGCTTTGCATCTGAGCAGCCTCCCTGAACTTCTTGAAGCAGTGGGCATTCACCAAGTTATAGACCATGTTGCTCATCTTCCCCCTGAAGATGGGTATCTTTGACCTTATACCATCCTCCCCCGTCCTGGCTTTGCTCATCTTTACGTCCTTCTGCAATGGTATATTACTGGTTTGTGTGGCCCTTCCTCACTGAAGTGTGTGGGTAGTCACTGCTTTGATCCCACCTTAGCAGGTGTCAGGGGAAAGCCTGCAGAACCCAGCTGTCACCAGCAAGCTGCTCGCCATCGCAGAAACCCAAAATTGTCGTGCATTTCTGAAAGATAATGCGTGATTGCAAGTAACATTCTGCTATAATACAGGCATTATTCCACTTGCTGTCAGAAAGAAGTTATTCTTTAAATATCCCCTGTGATACCAGGTTTAACAAATATATCTAAATAAATGTAAACAGTTAGTAACTGGAGAACCCTGAACTTGTGTTTGTGACTGAGCTGCAAAGGGAAAACTCCGTTTAGGGCCCTCGTGAGTTAAAGATTTGTGATATTTGCACTGCTGCAGAAGCCAAAAACTGACTTTACAAGTGGGAAAAATATTAATGTGTTTAAATGAAACAAACTCCTATTTCTATCCCCATGGTAAATCCTTGCAGCGAACATATTTGCTCTTAGAGGGTTTTAAAGTTTGAAATATGAATGCCAAAAAGAATGTGACTTTTCGCAGCACAGATCAAACGTTCTCCAGAGTTTGGCAAAAGCCGTGTTTCTACGGTAAGGCTCGGATCTTACAAGCGTGAGTATTTCCAGAGCAGGACCGTGGATTTGCACTTGCTGACACTTACACATTCTTGCATTGTGTTTTGACCATGTCTCCTTTCTCCCCCTCCGTATCGGAGATGGATCTGAACCAAAATGTCCAGTCTGCCTGTTTCTGCCTCTCCAGGGAAATTCCTGGAATCCAAACCTCGAGCATGACTGGAATTTGTGTTTAGATCAGAGACAGAATAAAATGCTGCATTTGGACATGTCTAGGTTTTCGAGGTGATGATGGCATGCTACACATCTGGGTGGCAGCTTGGCCACTTCTGCAAATACAGTTGTGTCAGGGCAGGTGGTTTCTGAAGATGCAGTAGAAGTCTCTCCTCTGCCATGGCTGCTGGCAATGCTGCAAACCAGCTCCGGCTGCAGTAAACGTGTGAGGCACTGTGAGAATGGCTGTATTTCTCCCAGATAGAGTAGGAGTCAAGGACCTGGACTGCCAGAAAGCAATTAGTGACCTCCTGGGAATCTAGCTAGACACGCAGAGCATGTCTGCAGAGAGGGTGTTCATCAGAGAGAATAAGCAGCACTGAATTTCTCCCCTGCTAGCTGTTGTGGTGATCTTCAGGAGATCACTGTGATGTTTAGCACCACCTACGTGTGGCTGGACCACTTCTGTGAAGTGTTTGAGGGCTGCTGGCTGTGGAGAAAGGATTTTAATTCTTGTTGTGCTCATCTTTTATTTTTGAGAATAAAATCTATGTTCTCACCCTCTGAGAACCCTCCTGCAGTGTGAAGGAGAGCATCTAGCTTTGAATTGCTGATGGGGTGGTGGGGTTGGTGCAGACTGATGGAGCACACACGTGTATATGCATATTTTGTGCTAAGATAGCATGAAATCTGGAGCAACCATACAGGAGTCAGTGGAGATGTGGTCAGATCTGTACCCGTGACCAAGCCTGGAGCTCAGCCCCAGGGTGGTTCCTTGGGTTGTTCCCTTGCAGATCCTCCCAACGTGGTGGGGTTCAGGGTAGAGGTAACAGGACAGCACGCTAACTTAACGGGAACACATTGGTAAATGTTTTTTTTTTTTTTTTCTTCTTCTTTTACAAGCCCAGCTTCTAGTGGAAACAGACACTTTCGGCAGTCAAGTCCGGATCAAAGGGAAGGAGACAGACTTCTACCTTTGCATGAATAGGAAAGGCAAGCTCGTGGGGAAGGTAAGTGGTTCTTATTAATTCATTGCTAAAGTGAGCGTTACCTTTAGCAGCCTCCTCAAGGCTGTAATGATGTGTTCAAGCTTTGTCTGTTAGCCTCAACTGAAAATCAGGAGGGAGGGGCTGTGGTGTTCCTGGGGTGGCCCGTGCCCTTCCGAGCCCTCCCTGTATCTGTCAAGTCAGGCTCTGCGGCCACCCCAGGATCCCCTGATGATCCTTCAGATGCAGATGGGTGTGTGCTGTACAGTTGCCTTAAATTGACGTGAGGTGTCATCTCGGCATCCCAGTGTCACGGCCACCTCCGCAATAACTTCCTTACTCGATCTTTCCTTGGAGAGACATTCAAGCTGGAAGGGCCAGCGGAGAGCTGTGCTGGGGAGGTCAGTGCTGGGGAGGCAGGGAATGTGAGGCTCCTTCCAGCGGTGAGCCAGGGGATGGTGTGGCAGAGTGAATACTGGAACCCAAACGTCGTACTGGGGCTGGGCCTCACGGTTCTAGCGTTACAGGAATATTTTATTACTTTGGATCCCCACAGAATGGAAGCATGTAACAAATTACAGCGTGTTCACCCATCGAGCTTAACTTCTTTACTGAAGTAATATTTTTTATGTATTAACTTGTTTTTGTAATTTAATGCAGTTCTTCTGTATTGTTGGCCAACCTAGAAGCTTGCTAACCAGGCTTGCTCAAAGCTAAGATATAACAAAAAAATAAAAAAAAAAAAAAAAAAAAAAAAAAATCAAATAAAATATCTCAGCCCTCAAAGGCCCCCTCCTCCACTGCCCGCCCTCTGCACCACCAGGAATTAAAATCTGGCATCTTTGTGGCTGTGAAAAAGGGAAGCTGAGTTTTGTTTTGAGTCAACACAATGAAAGCCACACTCCCAAACAGAAACCAGAAACCAAATTGTTCTGATGAAACATTATTTACTTTTGTGGTCCCGAGAGTGACACTCGTGGGGCAAGTGCCTTTCCTGGAGGATCCCTCCCGCAACTTCTGTGTTCCTTGGGAGCTGCACAGATGCTTCTGTGGAGACTGAGCCCAGAGCTGTCGCAGG
>NW_010315531.1:25921-31091 GCF_000700745.2 Antrostomus carolinensis
GGTCCTGGAAATTGGTGGTGTGGGAGAACTGGACCAACCCAGCTGCTTCTCTCTGCTTCCTGCACTTCTGTGGTGCAATTACTGCTCGGAGTGAGGCACCGTTGTTTGATCTTGGACACAGAAATTTGTTTTCTAACCAGACTTAGACCTCTCAGGATACATGTGAATGCTTTTTGAGTATTGCACTGAACCCAAACCCGCCCCTTGATTCCCGCCCCCCCCCTGCTTATTTTTCTGTCCTTTAAATATGATAATAGCATTTTTCCCTGAAATGTTCTAAGGATATTTTTGTTAATGTTTATGACGTGCTGATACCATAATAATGGAGAACTTAGAAACAACCAAATTACATGGGGTAAAAGGAGCATAAAATCTTACCGTTTTCTCTAATAGAGCTTACCCTGGGGTGGGTCAGCGGTGGTACACAGTGCAGCCCACATCCTTTCCTGGTCTGTGCTGAGGGTCCAGGAGCATCCTGGCAAAGTCAGAAGCTGTTTTTCAAAACGTATCATGTATTTTGGCAAGATTCATCCCTTGATTTGGCCCATTGGGCACCAAGGCAGGACAGTTCTTTAGCTTGTTACCTTGCATGCAGCGTAAAGCTTTTGGTTTTTTTTTTTCTTTATGTGCTTTTCATAACATTAAGTTAGCAAACAGTTTGTTATTAAAAAAAAAAAAAAAATCTGTTCTTCTAAATATGAGCCTTCCCACCCCAGCCTGCTGACAAGTTCATAAACCAGCCGACCTGAGCAGGAGGCGGTATGGAGCATGGCGTTTGGAAGAAAAATGTTCCAGATGCGTTGCCCATATTAACAGCTTCTCATGAGCAAAAAAAAAAAAAAAAAAAGAAAATAATAGCATGTCTTCTTGATACCAAAGAGTGTGGTTTTAATTAGTATCATAGTTTCAGCTCTTTTTGTGGTGAGAGTTTGAGGGAATGCTTTTTAGCCTGAATGCTCTAAACAGCTAGTAAACCCCAAGGAAAACATTAGATAAAAGTTACGCCTGGGCTTATACAAATATTTAAGTTCAGTCTGGGGGTGGAGGGGAATGAAACCCATAAACTGATTGTTTCACGGTCGCCCCGGTATGTTCATTTGGCAAGAGAGGAGCCATGGGATCAAACCGGGTCTTTTTCTCTGCTCATTTCCTCTTGCCTTACACTGCATAATCCCGAACAATACCAGCATATGCCATCTGGCTTCCTCCTCAGTCAGCAGTTTTGGACCCCCCCCCCGCCCCAGTTGAAAACCTGCTTTAAATTTAGTCCTTTTTGTTTCCCATAATCACCTACAAGGGGTATTCCAGACAGGCGCAGGTTGTTGTTGTTCTCAGCTGGAGCTGGTGACGAAGCTTGCTCCCCACCTCGGGGCCACCAGACTAACCCAGAGGGCTGAGAAGAGCAGCCTTTGCCTCTTTTTACTTATTTATCAGAAATTGCACCTATGCCAGTGTTTCTGAGCAGAGGCCATCTGATGGAGCTTTCTCAGGAGCCCCAGACCTTGTGTTTTCTCCCTGGCTTGGTTGTTACTGCATGTGTGTTCCCAGCCAACATTGGCCAAAGGGCTCAGAGGTGTTTTGGGCAGGCTTCTGACTTTATTTATTGTCACAGCATGCAACTGCTGAGGTCACCGACGCTCTACGTGCCGCTTATGAAAACTGGAGACAGGGCAGGTGTTGTACAGGGAGTGATTTTTCTGTTAAAGGCGACTAGCACCGGGGGAAAACAAATTGTATTGTGTTTCTTCATTGATTCTTGGTGTTATGTTGAAGAAGGCCCAAGAAAGGTTTAATTTTATTTTTTTCCTTCTAACCGTATCTTTTTTTTGTCTATGAGTTTCTGGTACCTCTGTGTATACACATGTAGAAATTGTAGGTCCTGAGTTTTCTGATGTTGCTGAAGTTTTCTATGGACTGCTGAACTTTATGGTGGAGTTGTATTTCAAGGAGAGAGATTAAAATAGGAAAACTCAGAACAGGAATATTAGGTGCTTTTTTAAAAAACTTCTTTGTCTTTTAAAAAAATTGTTACTGTTTGTTTATCTCGGGCTTCTTACAAACATGGGGGAGAAGGGGAAAGGCTCAGCTCTCCTTCCAAGGGGAGGCACACTGTGACTTGCCCACTTGTGACAGGGTACAGTGTGACTGATCACCTGGAATGCAAGAATTCAGAGGATTTGCAATAATTCATTGTTAAGGGAGAAAAGCAGCTAATGTTTTCTTTGGAGGAGCTCTGAGTTTCTAACTGTGGTTTTCCTGGTGAGTCCTCCTGTGGTTTTTCTCTCTGCCCCAGCTTCTCTTATCTCGTGGATTGAGCTAAGGATGTCAGTAAAGTGGGGACTTCATGTTTGTAAAAAGTTGTCAAAGGTAAGTCTTTTAAGTCTCGGGAGCAAGGAATAGCAGCCCAGGGTGTGAGCAGGTGGCTGTTAATTAGCTTGGTGTCCTGGTTTTTTAGCTGGGCCAGAGCTGGTTTCTTTTTAGTAGCTAGAACAGCACTGGGGTTTGGCTTCAGCTGGGACTGGTTATGAAAGAAACACTGAGAACATCCCAGTGTTTGCATTTTTGTCACTGGAAGTTGAAGGGCTTTGTGTTTTGCTGGTCTACAAGTGCAAGATCTAAGGAGGGTGAGCAAAATTTAAATGACTCATCTCAATTCTGATTTGACTCTGCCAATAGGCTGGTCCATCTCCTGTCCCCCATGGGCAGGACATTCATGAGGGGTTCTTCCTCTCTTGCTCTCTCTGGCTTTCGCTCGGGCTCTTGCTCTCCTGGGATTGCGGTTTCGGTTCAGGATTGTCGCTCCTCTGGGATCGTTATCTGGGGCCGGGCTGGGCTTGGTCAGTGGGTGGTGAGCAGTGGCACTGGGTATAACTCGTTGGCATATTTTATTACTATTTTTATTCTTGCTATTATTTAATATCATTATTATTTTAAGTTTTATTTAATTTCAATTATTGAATTGTTCTTATCTCACCCTACGAGTCTCCTTCCCCTTGCCTCCCAGTTCTCTCCCCTATCCCCTGGGGAGGAACTGAGCAAGTGGCTGTGTTTGGCTGCCAGCCTAGTGCTGGCCAAAGGAAACCTCCACACTTGGCCACCTCTTACTGTTCTTGGTGCGCTTGTCCTTAAATCAAATTTGTGCTCTCTAGAATTGCAGGATGCTGCTGAGATTTCCTTTCCCTGCCCCATCCCAATCCCTTCGTCAGGAGATCAGTGATCTCTGAAGCTTAAACTGGATCTGTGTCACCATGATGAGATGACCAAAGCCCTGCCCCTTCCTTTAGGCATTGTTAGGGCTAGCGGCTGCTACGTGGAGGTCAGAGCATCTCCTGATTGCCAGGCACTGTTGCCAGGGAATTTCCTATGGTTCTCTGAATGCCACCCATGGGATCACCCAGTCCGGTCTGCACTAGGGCTCAGGTTATACCAGGGGTCTGTTAACAGGAGTGTTTTGCCCTCCCAGCTCTAAAGGGAGAGGAGAGAACAGACCTGTTTTTCTGGACTGACCAAGGGCAGAGGAGGACGGACCTTGGCTCCCTGCACAGCTGCAAAGTGGGAGGAGAGGCTGCTTATTGCAGACCATAGCAAGGGACACATCAGTTTTCAGAGCAAGATATAGAAGCAGGGAAGGTAAGTAATAACTGGAAGGAATCCAGAAGATTTGAGAAAAATGGGGAAGGAGCTAAGCACATCTTAAATTTGATCTGGAAATTTGGAAGATGCTCCAAGCAATCCCACTAATGTTCTTTCATGGCATTAAGTGGATTACATCTTTTCCAGATCCAGCAGCAATGTTGTTCCTTGTTGGTTCTCTCTTGTTCTCCATTGGTTTCATTTTGAGAACAGCTCCATCTCTCAGTGCATTAAGTCACTCCCTGAGTTCTTCCAGGAAGGAGAAAGCAGGTGGTGGGTGCTGAAGCTATCTCCTCCGGGTGGCATGGGAGTTGGAGGGCAGGTGTAGTTGTGACAGTCAGCTGTGTGCTGTGCTCCCGTGTGATGCTGCTCCACTTAACGTGGTTGTAATCGTGACTCTGCAAGTCCACGGGAAACTCCTGCACCACCGTGCAAGAGGGCAAGTTCTTCTTCTGGGGTAGGATGTGGTTACGGAGAAAACTCCAGAAATAGGTGCAGAGTTCAAAAGACAATAGACAAAACAGGGTCTATCACAGGTACCATCTCTACAGAAAGTGAGAGCAGGAAAGTTGCATCCCCAGAAGTCCCTGCTCATTACATCAGTTCAGCTCCTTTTGAGAATTCAAGCCTGAGAGTATGCGATACTATAAAATAGGTGATTTCCCACCAAATCTACATGCTGACTTGCACCATCTCTCTTTGGGTTTTCTTTCAAATATCCTCAGTATACACTCACTCTCTGAAAATTATTATAATATATATATATGCATTGCTTTTGAAAACATTTTTATGACTTTGATTCTGTTTCTCCTTTATGCTTAATGTGAACGGTGGGGAAGAAGCTATGGATTGAAAGGTAGGAACCCCTTGGGGTGGCTGAGGCATTGCTTCCGCTCGGTGACGGGTACCTGGGGTGCTTTCTGGGGACAGCTTTGCCGACGCCGTGTATGCAGCACTGAAGCCCTCCCAAAGCACAGATGAGCAGCGCTGAGCCTGTGCATTCGAGCACGGTCCAGCTCCTGAAGAAAAGCTCTGCCAGGTGACGTGTGGCTGTGCCAGCAGCACGTCATCTATACTGGGATCTGGAGGTGGCATGGCTCTGCTGGCCACCATTGCCTCTCCCTGACCAGCTGATACCACTTACAGCATAGACCTGTCTCTGAGAAGTAAGATTTTTTCTGGTGTGATAACTGCTTTCCAAGCCAATATATTTCTTACTGTTACCAGAAAGTTGCTAATACCATATGGCAAGGCTTTCTGTATTTTTGCAGGACAACAAACAAATTGTTCTTAGATGCCAGACTGCTCTGGCAGAGCTTTATCACTGATGCCTGCCAGTAGTAGCCTTTCGGGGATAGTAATAATTTAGGGTTGTTTACATTACAGCTTTAAAATAGGGGTTTTCTTGAAGCATATGTGTGTTTAGTCAGGAAAGTTGGCTAAAGAATCTCTGACGGCATCAAAGAGTGAAGGTGCTCGCTACAACCCGTGCATGCAGTCTTGGCCCTTTATAATACCTCTGGCCTTACAGGAGAAA
>NW_010315531.1:31129-38202 GCF_000700745.2 Antrostomus carolinensis
CTGTTTGTAGGACAAGGGGACTTACCTGGGTCAGAGACACCAGATGGGTTATCCAAAGCCTCATCAGTGTATCTGGACCAGTTTTGTCATCAGTTAACTTTGGTCAAGGCTGAGGTTGAGCTTTCTTGAAAAGCTACCTTTGAAACACCGATGGTGGGAAACCAAGGCCTTGCTGAAGAGCCTGAGACAAGAAGACTCAGGGATGAGCTCTGAGCATGATGTTCTTTGCGTGCCCAAGTCCTGCCTGGCATTTGGCCATGGGTATGCCCCAGTACCTGCACCAGGGTCTGTCCTAACAGCCAAATGTTCTGCAAAGATATTGGGAGGTGGCAAGGGCAGAGGAGCACTCAGGTCTGCAGTTTGAAACTTTGATGCAGTAGATGAGGTGTTTGCACTCCTCAGCTTATATATTTAAAACCACACCTAACTGCATCTTGGATTTGGGGCAGAACTGAGTTTCACAGGGTTTTGATGCTTATCCAGAATTTTTCCTGGAGTTGCACAGTATTTGGGTTGCTTGAAAGGGTCTTGTAAAACTTAACAATTTCTGGGGCTGAGTGCTGAATTTGCAACAAAAACATGACCAGAATTAGCGGGGTGTCGGGTTTAATAGCGTGTGTTTTGCGGATCCCTTTGTGACATGTTCAGCCATAAACTGTTCTGACTTGGCATGTCATGTGAAAGCAGAACTTGACATGGCTTTTGCTGGGTCTCGCCAAGATCTCATTTTGGACTGTAGTCTGGTTCTTCATATAGGGAGGGATTGGTCCTTTTTAAAAGTGAACTCTTCCCAGGCTTTTGCTCCTCTATGAGTTTGTTTATCTAAATAAATGTCTTCAGTGGAACCTGGAGCCAAGCAACCTTGCACCCTGTCATACTTTGAACAGAGACTTGATCTGAAACCAGCCTCAAGTGTCGGAAAATCTTGAACCAGGGCTTGCAGGATTGCAAAGGTCTTAAAGCAATGAGATGACAAAACCAGTTTTCTTTTGGTTGAGCCATTAGAATCTTCTGCATTCACATAATAAGGCTTTTTCCTAAACCAGTGCAAAACATTTTGAATTATTTTTCTGAAAACTTAGAAGCTGAGATTCTCATGAAATTAAAAGCAGAAGTAGAAGCTAAAACCAGCAACCTCCCTTCTCCATTCTCAGCCCCTGAATACCATGAGGCTTTTGGTAACACGGCAGCCTTTCCCAGCTGCTCCTTTCCCATTGGTGGGCTACCTGAGGCATCACATTCAGATTTTTGTTGATACTGGTGGAAGTTGTATCATCTGGTTCATTTTTTGGAGTTTCAAATCTTTACAGTGCTGGAAATGTGTCAGAAGAATTCCCCAAGGAGGGGCTGTGAGGAGTTACGGTAGGGGTGTTGTTATCACACAGTCTCAGCGTATGTAGACACAATAATTTGCCATGTTTCTTCTTGGTAGGTGTAATGTGGTGTAATAACTGTCCAGACCCCATCAACCACCTTCTCTAGGGCGGTATGGTGGCTCTGCCCTCTGTTGTGAAGCTGTCAGCAGCACAGGGGTGGGGTGTCACAGCCTGAGGTGGGTATGGTTGTGTTGGGTTTGCGCACCCGGTGAGCACCATGTTGGGTTGGCACACCTGGCGAGTGGCAGCCCTGCTGGAACAGCTCCTGTCCTCGAGCAGATGCAGCCATCAGACGCCAACTATTACTCAACTTTTCCAGGAGTCCTTACTCTCGATGGCACAACTGTGTAATGATCCCCAAAAAGCCATTTATGGTTGAACCCCGTGAAACTACTTTCCAGTGTGTATGGCACTGAGGCTGCCTTGGCAGAGAAGTGGGCAGGCTCCGATGCTGCAGTGGTTCCTTCAAAGTGGTAGGAGTTTGTGGGAGCTCACTGGACCTTTGCAGTGTTATTATTTGCTGTGAGCAATGGGTCTTGTCCTGGTTCTGTATTTGTGATTATTTGTTTACAGCAGTGTTTTGCACAGATGTTTCTCTGGAGAAAGGGGTTTCTTCTGGAGGAGAGGGGAAAATGACATGAATGTGGGTAATGAATTTTTGTGGAAGGAGTGTAGATGTTTTGTGGTGGTGTGGGATGGCAGGCAGTTGATCTTGGTGTTGCAGGGAGAGTAGAGGTCATTTTGAAGCTACGTGTGTTCAGAAGATGGTGAGCAGTTGGTTGGCTACTGATAAACATTGAATGGCCTCAAGGCTTGGAAAGGAAAGAGTTTGCAGAAGGAATGGGGATAGCTGGGGAATGCTGGTGGTGCTTTAAGGCGATTTACCAACGTCTTCCCTTTGCCGATCAGTTGTTAGTGCTGTGTGTACACTTGACCTGCATGGTCTGATGGATTTAGGTCATGGGTTTCATAAATGGAGCACATCATTAAGCACATTTAAGCCCACAGTGTGCTGCTGGGGTTGGATTTGTATTTGGCTGCTTTGCCAGGCAGGACATTTGTGGTATTTGTTGGATGTCACCTAACATAAGAATAATGTGAATATTTAAGGTCTAAGATAAGTCCCTCTGTGCTACCATCAGTTCTTTCAACCTTCTAAGTGCCCCGGATGGCTGCTGATCCTTTCAGGCTGAGCAAGGACAGGAGGTTTGGCTTTAACCAAACTGTGGGTAGAAGAGCTGTGTGTGACACGAGCCATGAATCCTGTGAAGAGAGCTTCCTTGGATGGTAGCAGGAACATATGAGATGGGACTTGGTGCTTAATACATCATTTCACGGGCCAGGCCAGGTGGTCAAGAGGTCCTTGTAGTCATGTTTGAGCCATATATGAATGTCACTTGTTAGCTTAAGCTTCTCAGCAGAGCTGCAATGCTTTAAGTGTTTGCTTTAAAATAAAGCAAAAGATCCTTTTGTTTTAAAAAAATAGATTTCTTCATGATATTGGTTTTATGCTAGGGAGTTGTAGTTGCTCAGCTGAGGATGTGAGCATTGGACTTTATCTCTGGGCTGTGTCTGGTCACCAGAGAGCTGTGTAACAGTTTTATGGATTTATTGTGATTCCTCTTTAGTCAATTTCCATTAGAAATTCTTAAAAAGCACCGATTTTCTCTCTCAAACTGGAATTTTGCAAAGTCAAGGTTCATATTGCAGACCAAGCTTCACTTCTAAAGCTATTTCATATCTTGTGGCTAGAAGCTGTATATCTCTATATCTCCTTCCAGGGAAAAAAATGCCACCTTCTTGAAAGCTAGATGACAATTTAATTTAATCCTTTCTGTGTTCAAGGAGTAAGTGTCACCATAAAGCTGCTAACATTCTGTCCCCTGTGTTTCTTGGTTGCTGCAGCTGTGTGTCATGTTGGAACATTTCAGTTCCCTAAGGTTAAATGTTAATTAAAATTATTGAGAGGGGATTCTGGAGCTCCGGTCATGCCTCACCCTGTTTGAGTAGAGAGGATGTACTTTGTGTCTTCTGCTGACACTTTTATCAAGTTGAATTTATTTGCTTTCCTCAGAGCATCTTATCTCCCAATTGCAATTTTTGGTGGTCTTGAGTGTCTCTAAAATGAGATGTTACTGTGCAAATACACTGATGTATTTAACTTGCAGCAAGCGACAAAGCCTTGACTTCCTCAACTGGGTGCAGTTGAGATGCACTTTCAGTCCTTTAAGGACTGTTTCTACTTGACTCTCAATTTAGTTTTGGAGATGAAGTGAGAATGGAGGCTAATTTTGAAGTGGAGAATAAAACCTATGAAGTGGAGAATAAAACCTAATAAAACCAACAGCAACAAAAGATAGTCCATTTGATATGGCCATTACAATACATTTAGGGCCAAAGAAAAGTAGATCTTGCTTAAATATATTTTTGTTCTTGACATTTTCTTATGTTGTCTTTTGAATACTTAAAGATATTTGGTTTTCCTAAAGGAGGACAAGTCTCAAAAGCCTTGCTCTTGTTGTATACAGAAGGAAGTTTGTCATTCACATGCTGTACCAATTCATTTTTTGTGTCTAGCACTTGATTTGATCATGGATTTATCTTTTTTCTTAGTAATACAATTTGACATGAAGAGAAATAATGCCATCCTGCAGACAATCAGTGACCTTTCTTGGTCATAAATTCTACTGATTTAAACTTGCCCCAGGGAAAATGATGTCACTACCAGAATGTCAGCTGAATGAGATTGCACTTGTTTGAAATGATAACTTAAGAAGTAAGTGCGTATGTTTGTTTAATGTGTATAAAACTGGGGTTTACCAGACCTACTGTGGGGTCAGCAACTGTTTAAAACCTGATGTTTTAAACAATTAAAAAAAAAAATAATTCCTGTAGTGGCATAGGTCCCTATATAATTAAAATAACCCTCACAAAATGTGCTGCAGCTCTTAGTTGACTTCTATAGAAAGTTCAGGACTAGCCTGTGAGCCTCAATGGAGGCTGAAAATGGCTGCTCTGAAGGGAACACAGCAAGCCCCAGCAGTGCTTTTAACCAACAGGTTGTGCTTTGTACGGGTGGGTAAAAATGCCTTCCCAACTCTTACCATAATTAGCACCTAGAAATATATGTGCAACCAGATCAGGTAGGTACAGGTAATGGTAGATGTCTTAGATCTGCTCAGATGTCACACCTGAAACCTGCCTGTGGTTTCAGATCTCCTGAAGCAGTACCTGCCTACTGCAGGAAACCCACAGTTTTGACTTAAATTAAATTTTCCTAAATTTTTCATTGGTTTCATAAATTTAATTTTAAAAGTGATTGGCATTTCTCATCATCAACAGTAAGTACATACAGTTCTCTGAGGTGCAGTTAGGAATTTCTATTAACCAAATGTACGTCTTACCAGATGAAGCCAACTTAGTTTGCTCTAATTACAGATATGTGATGTCCTGCTGGTGATAAATGTGCCTGTGATGGAAGAGGAGCAGGTTAGGAGGCACGTTGTGGTGTAGTCTCAGCCTTGCTTGGTTCATCCCTACAAACACTCCTTTCATCTCTGTATCCTCCTGTTCAGCCTGGGACAAAATGCTCTTCCAGGGCAGTGTGAGTGTTACCGAACAGATATTAGAAAAGTGGAATTTTTGAATGAAAGGTGGAAGGAAAAACAAATTTTAAACCCTTTTCTTCCTTCTTTGGTTCTTGCAGCTTGTACTGTGTCTGGCACAAACAGGGCCAGGGCTCTGCGAAGCCCATGGGTCCCTTCCCATGTGTATGAGACCATGCCCATTTTTGCATGCTCTCAAGGAGACAGGGTGTACCCCAGGGCGTGTGGGTGCCAAAATGGGCAGCATTACTTTGAAACTGGGTCCCTGAAGGATGGAGATGTACCCTCTCCGCGGAGAATCTCCTCTACATGGGTTTTGTATTACTTCCCCTGCTTCATGAATGCACTGTATACACAATTAACCTCTCCGCTGTGCCGGCAGACACTTTTATTGAGCTGCCCATCATGACTCCTAAGTGTTTTCCTCAGAGGATTGTGCAGGTTCAGAGGCCAAAGAGCTGGAGGAAACATGCACACAGCTGAGTAACTCTTGGCAGTTATAGACGCAGCTTCCTCGATTTCCTAGGAGCAAGAATGTGCATTTGGGTCAAGAGGTGCCTCTGCGGTGAGGATGCCTTGCCATAAATCCAGGATGCAGAGCATCAGCATGCTTATGATGGACCTGTCCCGATAATGCCTATAAAGTGCAGGAGGATGGCTGGGCGCAGTGTACCAGCAGCCAGAGCACTCAGGTTTGCCATGCTGTGGGGAGGTGATATTCCCCACAGCATTTCTGGGTCTGGCAGCTGCCATCCCCACCTTGTTGTCATGCTTCCTGACCTACGTGTGCAAGGTGTACAGGTGAAGGGGGAGAGGTGGCAGTGCTAAAAGCTGCAACATTATTATAGCTCCTGCCTTACCTTATTCCACTCGGGATTTGCCAAGCCATGCATAGTGAGTCTGAGCTCTGACTCTGAGCTGAGCTTGTGCAAAACCACAGAGAAGTAAATCCTTCATGAAAGTCCTGTGTCAGTAGGTACATGCTGTGTAAACAGCTCTGGGGCTTTAGAGGGGGTATCAGTGATGCTGGGTGCACCAGCCCTTGGTCCTCAGCTGGGGATGCTTCAGGAGTGGCTTACTGGGACTGCAGAGCCACACATCTCTTCAAAACCCAAGCGTTCCGTGCTGTCACTGCTGTGAAATTTGGGAAATATAGGGCAGGATTTCTTCTGTGTAATGCAGTCTGTGACTCTGACAGGGACAGCATTTGAGGGCAGTTTTCAGCAAGGCTTTGAAATAATTGCCGAGCTCAGTGGGTGTACCTGGTACCTGGGGTGGTGTGAGGTCCAGCGCAGCGGGGTACCACTGCTCAGGAACCAACCCTCTGTCTGTCTGTGGAGGGGGAGGGAGGGATGCAGAAAGGGGCCATTTTCAGGGTTTTTCCTTGCAAAAAAAACTAGGTATGTACACCTCTTGGAATCCTTTTGCTTGAGTGGTAGCTTTGTCTGCTCTAGGATTTTTAGGAAGAAGGGGCTTGCTGTCCTTGCAGAGTAAGCGATCCCACTTGTGTGGAGAGCTCGTGTCTCCACAGTTTGACTTCAAGCCTGGAGGAGCTGAACTTGCAGAGAGGTGATAATTAGACAGAGTCATCCCCATCTTGCTTGAAAGGGTGAGGCTGGCTGTGTCCTGTGCCAAGCCAGCAATCCTGGGTTGTGTTTCCTACGGTTTGGTTTTTATTATTTGCAGCACCTCACCTGCGCATTCGGTTGCCTTACCCAGCAAGCTTCCAATTGAGGCATCATGTGAGGAGGGGTAAAGTGTTTTAACATAAGTTTAGCTAACAACAGCTTAACACAGCATCACTCTTAAGGTTTAATTTGCAAGCTGATCTTTGCAAACAGCAACCTTTCAGTCTTGGAGGCATCTCTCCCTGCACCGTGGTGTTACCCTAGCTGCTTGCATGAGCTTATTGTTGCTGCTAAAACACTGAAGTTTGGATTTTCTGGTGCCCACTGAACCAGATTTGTGAAGCATAAATGAGAAAACCTGCCCTGGCCTCCCTTTCCCATAAAAAGCTGCTCAGGTGGCTGAGTGTGACAGGCTAATGGGGAGAAGGTGGAGGCAGGTGCTGCACCTGCTAACACTTTGGTTT
>NW_010315531.1:38248-42674 GCF_000700745.2 Antrostomus carolinensis
TGCCTCACTCTGAGGAGCGCTCCTGCTACGACAACAAAGAGCCTTTTGATCCTTTCCATTTGGAGAACTTAAAACGAGAAAACCAAACTACAATAAGACCAAGTTGGGTCATAAAAAGGAAAGTGGGAGCACCAAAGCACTTCGGAGTGTAATTGTAGAAGCAGCAAATGCTTTGGCACTTAATTCTGCTTTAGTGTCAGTTCAACGTGTTTCTGGTTTAGTACTGGAGAGCCCATCGCCAAATGCTCTGCACAAACAATGCGATGCTGCTCCTTGGTGAGCTCTGGGCACTCGGAGATCTCCTTCAGCTGCATACCCAGTGGCATTGGCCTGTGGTGTACTAACAGTCCCACGCTTGAGATGTCCCTTTCCGGAGTGGGAGCCTTGGGTGGCTGCTGCCATTCTAACCCTGCTTCGTGAAGGGACTGGGACCACTCAGGTCCACTGCTTTGTCACCGGGCTACGGCTCGCTATGTCCAGGTCTGGTACCCAGCCATTAGTATCATTGAATGATAGAGTGGTTTGGGTTGGAAGGGAACTTCAAAGGTCAATTAGCTACCAGAGGTGCCCCATCTGAGCCAGTGCTTCACATTGCCTGGGCTTGACCGGCATGGCTGTGCTTCTCTTGCCTCTGCACAGACCTGGATTGATGCCCTAGGGGTTTCTGTGGAATGTGGTGTTCAGATCAGGCATTTTATAAGATGTTTATCAGAAGTCTGGCTAACAGCTACTGCATCTTTACTGTGAGGGTGATGGAGCACTGCAATAGGCTGCCCAGAGAGGTTGTGGAGTCTCCTTCTCTGGAGATGTTCAAAACCCGCCTGGACACTTTCCTGTGCAACCTGCTGTAGGGAACCTGCTTTGGCAGGTGGGTTGGACTAGATGATCTCCTGAGGTCCCTTCCAACCCCTATGATTCTGTGATTCTGTGATCTTCCCGTGGCTGTTAGGAGTGTGTTTAAACAAAAAAAACACTGAGTTATTTCTGTGCAAAGAACTGAGCTGTGAGTTGTCACATCTGCAGTGGCATGGCCTTACTGCATGGCCGGGCAGCAGCTCCTGGGCGAAAAATTGGTGATTTGGGGGTGACTCCTCACAGGTACAAGGAGGTGCCAACTCAAAGAGAACCTGTGCCTTTCGCTGGAGCTGAGTCATGCCTCTGCGATGGCTGTTGCCTGGCTCTGAGCAGGGAGCTTGGCTGGAGATGTTTCCTGTGGGACAGTGGGGTGCAAAATGGGGCAGCAGCTCATCATCTGGGCACATGTGGGACACTCACCCCAGGGCCTCAGAGCCCTTGTGCCTGCCCCGCTCTGTGGGCCGATGGGGGCATGGGGCTGGGTGTGGGTCCTGCCCATCATGTGGCAGTGCCATTGCACTGGCCAGGCGGTTCCTGCACGGCTCCAAGGCTTTTGAGAACTCTTCTTTATTTTAAAGGATCAGTTCTAAACATAGACCTCCACGTTTTGAAGGGTGAGAGCTCTGCAAGGTGCCTCCTGACAGTGCAGTATGTGTGAAATGCGGCTTGGCAGCATCTACGGGCTGCCGTCGGGGGCAGAGGGTGCAGCCCCATGTCAGCAGTGAGCATTTGCATGGGGAGCTTCTGGGAAAGGGTGAGCAGGTGGCTGGAGCAGGGAGTGATGCTTAGCCAAAGCCATGTCCCTTTTCTCTTCCATCCTCTTCTCTCTGGAGGGGCAAGGGGATGGGTGACAAGACCCAATTAGTGTTTTGCTGTCATTTAAATAGGGACATAATTACACCTTAAGAGATGGGCACCGGGTAAAAACAAGGTGACACTTAAAAATTATTGAAAACCCCTTATAAATTGCTTTTTCCCCTAATAGATTGCTATGACTCCAGCTCTCCATGGTGTAGGTAATGTGAGTGATTTATTTGGTTGGGGATTATAACAGATGCTGTAAAATCATCTTGTAAGCATTTGAAAATCATTTGTCTGTCTCCGACGTGTCTTAGCACGTACAGGAATGCTCTATTTGGGGAAGTGAGGTCCTTACCCTGATTTATCTCGAGGTACTTGTAAATGTTACTGTAATTTCACGTTATCAAATCATTTAGCTCTTCCTCTTCCAGAATGAAGTTATTTTATCTCATGCACCTTGTTTACTTCAAATTAGCCCTGAGGTTGGCCTGAAGTTGCACCTTGTTATTCCTCCACCTCCTGTCTCCGTCTTAAGCTCTGTCGGCAAATTTGAAGGTATAAGTAAATACTTTTTTGTTATTAATAGAATAACTTCCCCCTCCTACACACACATTTTCTTTTCATTCCAGTCTTCGTTTTCCATGAGAAACTGACATTGCAGTACAAGCGGAAACCTCCCAAATTGAATGAAAACGCCTTAATTCTCCTAGCAACAAGGTCAGGGCTCAAATCCAGGACCCTTCCATGAGTGTGGGGGAAGCGGCCCTTCCAATTACCTGCTCCCCCTGCGGTACGGATCCGGTCCGTTCATCAGCACCTGGGTTTGGGTGGATTTGAAACTCAGCCATGGTATTGTTTAAAAATTCTCCATTCATTGGGGAAGGGTTTGTAGTGGGCTGAGCCCTGAGAAACCTGGGGCTGGTTTTATGGCTTCCTATTGAAACCTGGTGGAACCCCGTGGTGTCAGCTGATTTCCCCCTTCCCCACTCATGTGGCTTTGATCAAACTCAGAGCTTGGAGAATGACTCCCCTAGGAACTGGAACCACTGAGCTTTGCCCAGTTCTGCCGTTCATTTAAGCATTTTTGAGCTTCCAAGGGTAGATGATAAAATAAGGACCAGGACCTCTGTGCCTAGCTCAGTGTGGAGATTGCTGGTCCTACAGCAGAGCTGGCTTTGCCCTTGTACAGGGAGCACGTATAGGGAACACAGACCCTGGATTAGCATCTTTGATTCAGAAGTTGCCGTGATCTCCCCACCCTATTAATAGGACCTACCCGTGGTAATGAAACTCATGAGGCAGGGTGGTGCATTGATGATTTTAGGGTAAACATCACATATTGTTGCACTGATTGAACTGGAACTCTGCTCAAGGTATTAATCCAGGGAGGGCTGGCTGGTCCTGGAGGCTGGCAATGACCAAGCTTTTGACCTATTGTTGCCTGCATGGTTCCAGCTTGGGTTGTTGTACCTAATGGTTCCCATCTCGCAGCTTCTCTGTTTGTAGCTCGTACGTGGTGATTAGGGGATCAGAGGTGCCAGGAAGTCTGAGCCAGCTCAGCCTGAGGGGCTTCCCTCCTGTCCTGCAATCCTGCCTTCCCACAAATGGCACCAAACTCTGCTGTGACTCTACAGGACTTTTTAGGATGGGGTGGGTGAATGGCCAAAGACTGAGAGGGTCTGATACTGATTAGTTTGCACAGAGACAGTTTAATGGTAAACACAGCAGTCAGCATAGGCCTGCAGTACTGAAAAACTCATTGTTTGACTTCAGTGGGGACTTGGATTGGGCTAATACTATGACAGAAATGCTTCCTTTGCCTTTGCTGAGCATTAGATTGTGTATGATACTCCATACTGTGTTTATCCCTCTCTGGAATCCATAAAACACTCAGAGCTGAGACAACAGCCTGCGCTGAAGTGAGCCTGTATTTACTCCCTAATATCTTCTGATGCATAAAGCAAAGTGCTGGTGCCTACAACTATGCATGATGTTCTAGGTACAACACTGGTAACTCAGTAGTTAAAGGACAAAACATATTTTCTGGTAGAAGATTATAGGTGAGAGCAATTTCCTCTGTGCTGAACCACTTAAAGATGCTGCAACTCACTCTGGTGCTGCATGTGCTGTGTAAATGAGTCCCAAATCCAGCCTGAGATCCACATGCTGCCGTGTTCAAAGTCGCACTCTGGGTCTGTTAGTCTGGATCTCCAAGCTAAGCCAAACCCTGTGTGATGGGCTGACTCTGGCTGGACACCAGGTGCCCACCAAAGCTGCTCTGTTGCTCCCCTCCTCAGTTGAACAGGGGAGAGAAAATACAACAAAAGGTTTGTGGGTTGAGGTGAGCTCTGGGTGGCTGCTTTTGGGATGAGATTGAAAGGTGGAGAAAGGGGAAAGACTGCATCCTCTCTGCCACCAGAAGCAAAATTCTTTTCAAAATTGAAACCAAGCCCAAGAGAGCAGGGATGTAAAATCGGGCACTTGTGTCACAACTGAGGATGCTGCTGCCCCATAGTCCTCCAGCTGAAGCATCAGGATGCCAGTGCGATGCTGGCCCTTCCAGGGAGCCACTCTGGCATGGGAATGGTCCTTTCCGCTGCTGAAGTCGCTCAGGAATGTGAGTTGGAGCCAAGCCTGGGTGTGCAATGTGGCTCTGGCTGGATTTGGGTACTGCAGTGAGGTCAGGGACCTCGATGCCCACAGCATCCCTCCAGCTCATCCCTGGAGCTCCGTGTGCAGTCCATCTCATAGAATCATAGAATCATAGAAT
>NW_010315532.1:0-19927 GCF_000700745.2 Antrostomus carolinensis
TTTTTTTTTTTTTTACATAGGAATTTCTGTAAGTGAACACTTTAACATTTATTAGCAATGAACCACATGGATTTAAAACACAGACACAAGACTCAGTTTTGCTCTATTACAACAGAGGATGAAGTTAACATCATGCACAAAGGCTGGCAGGCCAGAAATCAGTTCTGTCCCCTGATACTATAGATTTACATAGAAAGAATACCTACATAAATGATCCATCCTGGCATATTTGTCAAAACTGGACTATCAAAAGCCTCCAGCTAAAGACTAACAGAATTCTAACACAGTATACACAATTATTCAGCCTGTAAATAGTTATTATTTTGAGAAACAGAAATATGTAAGAAGTTAAATTTTCAAACAAAATTATGGCTTAAATTTACCTTTGCTGCTATTTGGCAAGAAAGAGAAGAGAGACTGATTTTTTCTCTTATAGTTTGGGAAAAAACCTCTTCCTTCTTCTCTCTTCCCACCAGCTCTTGCTCCCCAAAGACATTAAAGACAACTTCTAGATGCCAAAATGCCCACTTTGCATGCACTCAGAGCCAAAATGGTTTTTTTAATATAAAGAATATCCTTCAATAAATCTGCTATTCTAATAAGCAAATGTACAGAGAAAGCAAGTTAACATTCACCTGCCAATCTTTCATGTACTTTTAGTAGTTACAATACATTCACAAGTGCAGGAAAATTAGTTAAACTGTGTTATATTTAAAATGACATTGCGAATCTACTCATATCAAGTTCATCAGTCCTAATTCAGTTAGGTCTATTTGGAGGTCACTGTCTGTCTCATTCATTACAATGGCTTTCTACTTTTCTGACATGATTCACAATTAGATGGGTAGGCAGGTAAAACATCTGACATCCAACAATGAACTATGTGCTTCCAAATATGTTTGCACAGCCACACATTATACTTTAGCAAGCTTTTTATGTTGACCTATTAATAAACCATAGCTTAAGGTTGAGAATAAAGACTCAACTCAAAAATTAATTAGAGGTGTTCTCAACTACATGATCATAAGTCATTCAGCTATTAAATGATGAAGCATGCTAGTTAACAGATAACCACAGACATTTACTTTCTCTTATTTCCATCTGTGGCCGTATTCATTATAAATTTAAAGTGAATATCCATCATTCATCTGGATAATGAATATCAGATTCAAATGATTCATACCTATAACCGCTATATCACACTGGTTTGTATCACAATAGACTCTTAATGAGCACACCACTTTTGACATTCTCCTTCATAGGCACAGATTTATATTTATTCAAATATTCTAATACAGTATGCACTGAGTTACACAAACCATTTAATATTAGTTGGGGAAAAACTCTGACTGCCTAACAGGGTGCATTATCCTTCACTTTTAGGTTTACCTTCATGAGAACTTGCTTTTGATTTCAGATTTCTGTAACAAATCTGCCATACTCTAGAACTAGAGCAAGCAGCATTGAAATACCTAGGACGTTAGAAGTGCAATATAGACTTTGTCTCTAATTCTTGTCTACAGTTTACCAGAACTAATCAGATGTTATTAAACATGAGAAAAAAACATATTTTAAAAAAGTTATTCAGTGCACCCAGGTTAAGAGTACACTGCAGAGACTATTTTAAAACATTTACAAAGAGTGGTCACCATTTTCAAGTCAGAACTTCCTACAAACCCATAGTGAGAAAGATAACAAAGTTATCTAGAAATTTTTTTTTAGTATATGTTCCATTTGCAAGCTTATTCAAGTTAGATTCCTGATGGGAGCTTCTGTGATTTTCATTTTATAGGCTAATACATGCAAGCAAAAAGGTTCATAAACATATTCCAAAAGCAGTTTAATTTAAATATTCACTACCTCAACTCTCCTATGTGCTGTACAGAAGTTGTCCTTCAAAACAGAAATTATCTCCACAGAATAGTTCTCATGTGAGTGAAAACCGATGAAGCTCGGGCTGAACTGAATCAAAATGTATTAGGACTCCATTCCAGTAATCTGTGGAACAGAACAAAAAAAAAAAAAAAAGAAGTTATATATATGTGTGGAGCTGTATTTGATGCCTTAGATCACTCAAACCTTCTTGTATGTGGAGATCTGTCCATTTGACTCTCATGTTTTATTCCTTGTATGTTGCATGTCATGACAACATTGGTTGGCTGTATGAATTAAATCTGAGATACCTTTTGTGTTTTAGAATGGATATAGCACTCAAGAGTGCTTTGGTTTATACTGTTAGGGGAAAACGGTATTTCTTGCAACAAAAAAAAGTTATTTTTTATTTGCTATCCTCGGAAGAAAGGATATTACTAAGAATGGAAAGTTACAAATTTACGTTATTAGCCTTTTATGATTATGTATATTCATCTATAATGGAAGGAATATAAAATAATTTATGTTGTTTGAATATAAACCACCTCATGAGCATAAGAAGCTTTCTCATATTATTATTTTTTAAAGTGACCTTTCTCAGATAACATGCAATCGCAACTTAATTGATTACTTAATTTTCAAAATATTCATTTGAAATTATGCTACAGGCATGCATCACCATTTGGCTTATAATCCTAAATAATACCATAAAAGACTTCCTTAAAATAATTATTTTTTGAATCACAGTCTCTTCTAACTAGATATCCAATCATTAGGTTAAATTGACAACAACAGAGAGATCACAACACTTTCAGTAAATTTAAACAATTTTTAGTGTCCTCAGTTAGAAAAGCAAAAAAACCTCAAACAAACAAACAACAACAAAAAAAACCCCCACCACTGCTGTGATGTTCTGTGAGCTTTTGGATTAATTAACTTTCACATGAAAGCTAAAAATCAGTCTTTTTCCCTGCAGAAGCCTATATTAACTAAACAGTAAACACAGTTATATCATATTAAAGCTTCCTTTTTCCTAGTTTTTCTTGTATTCGACCTGAGTAATATTCTTAGATGCTTCTTCTCTTGACTTTTGCAATACATTATCCTGAATAAAGAAGTCACAAGAATGTCTTCCTGTTACAAATTTTTCTCTACTTAAGATATTTTCCTAGGAATCAGTCAGTAGCTGGGAATTTCATCTTTTAAATAATTTTGAGTCTAGTAAAAAAACCAACCAAAAAAAAAACCTCCCAACAAACCAACAAAAAAATAAAAGTCAATTAACTGTCCTAGTCAGACATGTCTATGTCATTGCCAGGAAACATATTAGATGTTCTTCTACCAAAGGCACTGTGGTAGAACTAACTACCAATTTCATAGCTAATGCACTTGAAAATTATCAAAAATTTTTCTTCAGTGTATTGGCTTTGAAGTTTGGATTGAAAAATTTACCTAGACCTTGCCTTTAGAAAGGCACTGAATTCAGGGACTGGAGAGTAGTTTTTACTTATGTTGCACATTTAAAAAAATAAAAATATCAGTATAAGGGAGAAATTCTAATGCTGTTCTCCTTTCTGTGGACTAGCCTAGTGGATAAGAATTTATCTAAGTTATATTACAGCTCAATCTCGTACTGGTTGAATGACTCAAAGCTGGATCTGCTGTTCAGCAAACATTTAGATTTGTGAGGGGGAGGAAGGCAGATTGCTTACCCTTCTTTTAGAGCTATCTCACCTTGCAGAAAACAGTGAATTTTTATAAAGACTATGAAGAGAAAGATTATAGAAATCCAGTTATTAAGCAACCATATTGGAGGAGAGAGAATTAGATCTTACTTCCTGTTCCATTACAGTGTTTGCATGTTTTTAATCACTAATTGTAATTATTTCTGTGAGTAAGCCTACAAATACACTCTTCTCCCAGTCTAGCTGTTACCCAAATCACTGAGTGGTAAAAATTCATGATCTAATAAACCTCCAAAATTGTATTTCATCGCATACCTTTAGTACCTTTAGTAAGGAATCCCTCCCTCCTGTCTTTTAAGCACCTGTTTATTAGCAACCATTTAAATATACATCCTGGAAGGGGTGAACCATTACTCATCTTTGAGAGTAACAGTTTCAGCTCCCACCTCTGGCAGAGGCACTTCCACACAAACATTATTTATTTCCCTTGACTAAATATGAAATTTCCTAATCAGCACCTGTATACTGCAGATCTCAGTCATGAAGCACCTCTTTTACCCAAAAGTTAGAAAAGGTACTAGATACTTCTCTGAATGGAATGGATTCTGTAGCCCAGTGAATAAGATATTGCCACTGCTATTAGCAGGCCATGGTATTTATACGAACTTTGAAAGGTATCAAGACTGGGACTTGTCAGGTTTACTTTGTCTGAACTTGCTTTACATAGCTAAACTTTTCTGTAGCTGGTAATTTCTTAAATGACCAAGTGACTAGGCCCATTTCATTTTGCTTTTGGTTATCCCTCTATGGTAAAATTTTCATTTAGACAGTAGTAACAAGTAGTTATTCTGTGCATAATCTAATATTTATTACTCTAAATTAATGACATAGCATAGAGGAATATAGCTGTGGTACGACAAAAGAGATCTTGAAAGTGGGGATGCAGGATGCAGTGTAGAGAGGGGCAGGCATAAAATGGTACGAGAAAGGACACAGGCTGATGATGGAGACCCAATGGCTAAAAACAACCCACAAATGGGCAGCTAAGGAGGTGCAGGCCTTGCAAAATCAGTTTTACAGGTAACAAAGAGAACAAAGAACACGCATCTAACATGCGTAAACTGTGTCATAAATGGTAAATCCAGATGAAGTATGCACTTGAAAAGCAGTGAACAAATAGCAAATTGTGAGCATGTTGGAAAACGTATAAAAATGTCCCTATGTGAATCTGAGATGAGGAGGAATAAATCAAAAACCTGAGTCCCAGTGAAAGACTCAGGATGCTGACAACTAGTTGTACCCTCTCCCTAGACTGAAGCCAACCTTTGGATCTACAAGGTATTTGAAAGTCAAACTTAACACCTTAAAAGCAGTAAATATCAGGAGTGTGTGTATGGAAATTTCAACTTCTCCTGCAATAGTATTATTTTCTTTATTTTCTATTTCTTTTTTTTTTTTTTGTAATAATAAGTACTGAAATAATAAGAATTCTTCAAGTGGACAGTTAGGATCTAAATTATAGTAACAATAAATTATTGAATTTACATATAAAGTGTGTTTCTTTTCAGGCCATAAAAATATGTTGAGCATAAAAATTCCACTTCCCCACAGCACCTTTTTGGAACTAATTCCTGGATGTTATTAAGCTGATCAATCATTTGCCTGCAAAGTTTACAGCAACACCTGGGAAATTAAGATATTGCCCTTAAGAATCATGTCACCCTGTGGTGTTTGAGAGGGAGAAAGATGTTGTTTTTTTGTGGGATTTTTGTAGTAGAAATTAGAAACAGATAGAAATCCTTTGTTGAAATAATTCCAAAGCACTTGTCTTAGGTATGATTTGGACTTAACTTCTTTTTTTCCTTGAGTTTCTTTCTCTTGGATAAGTTACAAAGTTATATATCCATGATATGTGTGAGATTATGTGTGTACAATATAAACTACTACTGTGTATTCACACATATCCATATACTTATATATTAATAATTTTCATTTTTAAATGAATTAAGATGAAGCAACAGGAATAATTTATGTGGATTTTTTACTACTAATGGTCACATATTTAATTTTGTAAAACATATTTTTCTTTTAAAATAAAAATACACCTGTATTATTTTCAGCTTTGAACTGAATGTCAAAAATATAATTGTACAAAAAAAGGTTGCACGATAACATGGAAATATGATACATTAAAATGAAAAGAACTAAAATTTATTCAAAATTCTTATTAGATAGAAATATCTGCAGAACACTGAATTCCACAGAAGCTGGGCTAGCCATTAGGTTTCAGTAACTGGAAGAAACAGTAAATCACAGCTTTTAGTTTTACAGCCCATTACACCCAAAGGTCTAAAACCTTTCTGTGGTTATTTGCAAGCCTGAGAGTACTCCAGCCGCAGAGTCTTATGCTTTCCAACTTTCTGTGACTAATAAATGCTATACTAAAGTGAACAGGAAATTAGAGTAGAAGAGAGGTGTAAAATCAGTATCCAGAGAAAGGCTATGCAGGAAGGTTGTGAAGAATAGTTCACTGTAGAGCTATGCAGTCTCCCAGTGTACCTCAGACAAGACAGATTTCATTCTCATTAATGACCATTTAAGTCTCAGTGAATTTTTATATGTTAGAAAGAGGAAGCAGTGATAAAGTTACTAAATATTTTGGAAGGGCAAGGTGTGAGAGGGAAATAGAGACATAATAGGTTTGGGGAAATATTTGATTGAGACCTGTTGCAGCTAGCTAATAAAAATAGCTTGAGAGATGTATAGATCTTTCTCCTGTTTCTGACCCCTCACAGAACTGTTATGCCCTTTTAAAGTTTCATTCTGTGTAGAAGCGCAATAACTTTCATGCTTCCTTAAAATATCCTGGCAATTGACTTGTTCTTCTGCATTTATTAAACAAATCCTTTGCTTCTGATGCAGTACTGTTCAGAAAAATAGTTACCATTTTCTCACCTGTCTATTCAGTAACTCCACTTTTCTTTTTGAAGTAGCTAAGTCAGATCTTCCTCCCACTTCATTTAGCGTCTTTCCTCTTATGTTAAAGGGACCCACAATTCCTAGCTAATTTGAAAATGTCTCAGGGCAACACCAGCTGTATGGTAGAAGGAAGCTTCTCTAGGAAATGTAATGCCTCCCACACTGAACTGGAGGAAACTCCAAGCAGCTTTAGACAGTTGAAACGGGTCTCGTTATCTTTGTCTATACTACAGGCAAGAGGTTCCTGCTATGCAACCAAGCTACCTGGTAACTGCAAGGCATTCAGCACCATCCTCAGCAAACACAGTTTCCATTAAAATCAAAGACATTTGTGTTCCTAAATGTCCTATGGGAGGCCTTGTACTGTAGATTGTACTGAAAAATATGCTTGCTATAAAAAACCACAAGTATTTCCACTTTGCATGTGTGTTTCAAGACCGCTTTTTAATTCTTAGTGCAATGTTTTCAATTTAGCAACTTTTTCTTCTGCTTTTCAGCTTCAGTCTATTTCTGATACTGTAGAGTCTTCACAGGTGAAGATTAAAAGGGATTATGAAAAGAGACACAGAGAGCAGGTATACAAGGAAATCTTAAAGACAAGAAATTGCTCCTTGGGCTCATTATCAAGTGTACTGGTCATTACACAGGTTGTCACATTCTAGCCCAAACCTTTTAAAAGACAAGATAATTTAAAATAGAGCTTAAACACAACTACTCCATGAGTTAGTAATTTCTCCCATCTCACATTACCCTTTAATTTCTGCTTTGAATTTACCCATATAGGAATCAAAGATATAACATATATCTTAATGGAACATAAGGAAGGTTTTCCACCAAATTATTTGAAAGTGCCAAAGCATTTCTGCACATGTGTGATGGGCAACAGTTTGGTCAGCCCAAGGGAAGTTGAGACTAATTCCAAACTTAAATGAAGAAGAAAAGTATTGCACTTACAAGCTAAAAGCCAAATCCTGCAGTGGTGAAAAATTGTTATTTACAGGCAAAAGGCAAGCAGGCACAAGGGAGTAATATATATCACATTGGTAGGATATGATCCTCAGAGTGATTTTTAGCCTGTTCACTGTAGTTAACAGACTTGACTTACAGGAAAATTTTTACGAAGTCAGTGAATCTAAGATTTTCCTTCAAATGCATGCATACTACCTGGAGCTCAATAATTACAAAAAAATAATTTCTTAATAAATTTCTAGTCTGGCAGACAGAGATGGATAGTGTTATTCATGTCTTTAAATATAAAGCAACAGATCTATCTTTAAATTTAAAGGATGTATTGATATTCACAGGTACTTTTGTACTGACCACTGACATACACCTTCCTTCCACAGCTTCAGAAACAGTAGGCATGATCCCAGAATAGTTCTTCTTCCCCCTGGCATTATAATAACAATAATAATAGTGATTGTAATATTTGTAACATGCAGCACAGGTGGTGTCTGCAGTGTACCATGATTTTTTCACAATAGAAGTAAATGTCTATTTTCCAGAAGGAAAAACATGGAGACATGAACTGGCAAGTGAAAGGTCATCAGTAGTCAATGTCAATAAAAATGAAGGTTATAATGAACATTTCCAGTAGAGTTCAGTAACGGAAGAACCAGACTGCTTAGATGCAGATTTTGACAGAGCTACAGCGGGAGATAATTCCTAGCCTTATATGTGAAACTTTGAGAGAACACAGTCTGCTCCAAAAGAAGATAATTTGCCCACTAGGCAAAAGTTTGTAGGCAGCATAATATTTAGCTTCTGTTTCCTGTTTGTCTAGCATTAGCAGAGATGTCTGTAAAAGGTGACTAACACAGTTCTGTGTGCTTTAGTTTGAGATTTTACCCTAAATCATAACTAATACTATAACTTTGTGATGTGAGCAGCCAAAAATGTAGCCTGGTTAGAAAGGGAAAAATTACTAACAAAAGAAAATGCCTACTGGTACGAGAGCTGTGAGCCTGGGAACTTGGCCTTGGGACCAGAAACATCCCTTAAAAGTACACCTGGCCTCTGAAGTACAGGTGGGGAAGCTAGAAAAAAGTGACATTCTGAGATACCATCAGTAAGTACAAAACTCAAGAAACTGTTAAGGTAACTTACTGCCTGAAAGAGTGGCAGCAGTCTGGGAAAATAAAACTGGGCTGAAGGAACAGAAACATCATCACCTACTGACTGTTCCAGGTGAAGAACAGACATTAACATCATCTATTATCTGCTCAAAGTGGTCATGTCTTACACTCTCTTATATTTCTACAATACAAAAAGGACTTAACTTTTTATCCAAAATGGAGCCTCTTTCTCTGAGAACTTCCCATGCTATATACACTTTTACTTTCCTGAACAAGTTGAATTCTGCACAAACTTTCTACAAAATCTTGGACTCTCACTGGGGATGCCTGGCTGACTCCAGACTCCATGATGTGACTCATTTTTGAAGGGAGACTCTGTCTATTACCTTATTGGTCTCCACTTTGGGCCTTCTTTTGGGGTTGGTTGGGTCCCTTTTGGTGATGAGTTTGTCCTCCCATTTGGGATGGTTTGTCCCTCTCTGAAATCTGTCTAATTCACTTGACACCGGTGTTATATATCCATAGAAGTAATCTATCATAAGTTTATCTGATGTTATATTGATGATAAGTTGCTTCACTGATTATAAATTTGTAGTAGCCTGTAATAGTTATTGTTATTATATTGATTGATTACTGCCATTATTGACTGCTGACATACTTTTGATTGCTGCTCTTTTATTGATTGTTGACAGTAATTTGTAATTGCTGTATGTATATAAATATATTCACTTTATTAATCACAGATCTATTGCTAGTGGTGATTTTTGTGGAAGTATTCTTGCTAGCAGTGATGTGTACGGTATGTATAATTATCTGTAATAAAGTAGAGAAATTTAGAGGATAAAAGACTCAATCTCCTTCTATATTATGGAATCCTACAAACCCACAATAGTGACCTCTATACATCCACAGGTTGGGTAACTCTTTAGGTCATGACACTTTGCTACTGAGTTTAGTCTCACATTTCTTTCATGCATACTGTCTTGTCATAGTGTAAGTCCCCTAAGTCCCCTGTCATGCAACTAGGCTTGCTCCAACACAGTAAAACATAGGTACATTGATGGGAAAAGGAAAGTGGGAGAAAGTTCATTAACCAAAGCTGCTATCAAAATCCACTCCAACTGGATCTTCGTGTTCACAGACAGGCACATGTTGCTGCACCTTTCTACCAGAGATGATGCTTCTGCTGGCACTGCTGCTGCTGTCACTGTCAGTAAATAATACCTCTTGGAAAGCGGAACACTGTCATTGCTGGTTGCCAATGCAAGTAATCATCTCATGATGAACTCCTCTGAGTTCAACTTCTGTTACATCTGCTTGCTCAGATTCTTTTTAATTGTGGCAAAGTACTTATCTTTGAGTCTAATTAACAGGATGCTTTCTTTCACCTTTGTAACCACAGATTATTTTTCACAGATGTATGTCACTTTCTAGGAGGAAAGCTGGGATTATGACTAATTCTTTTTTTGCTTTGACTCATAAGGTACCCAATAACGTGGATCAGTGTGCAGTGAAGACTGACTGAATCTTGTTTATCAGAAATCCTGGCGAATAGCCACAGTGTAGCAAACTGAGTCTAAGTTTCAGCTGGGTTATTTCCATCTGGTCTTGTTTGTAATGCTTCCAGTACATGTAACTTAATAATACTAACATGGCTCAGTAAATGTCTCATTCTATAACACAAGGAATCCTAAAAAAGTTTTATAAAGATTTCCAATCAACAGATGTGTGAAGGTTATTATTTTCTGTTTGCAGTCAGGGAATTCAAGGCACAGTATTTTTCAAGGCAACATTAAAAAAATTGCTTGAAATCACCTGGGGTTTTAAGATGACTTTGAAATACTTTAATACTATGCTGATTTTTGCACATGTCAAGCACCTGCAGCTCACTGCCTTTAACTGCTGTTCTCTGTGTTGAGTACCTCTCAGAACAAAGCTCTGTGGTAGGTAACAAAATGAAGACACCCAAACTTTGTGCATATGCTTGTAAATCTGGACCTCCTAAGTGATTTGCACAAAGTCAAACAGCGACTCACTGTCTATAACAGTAAAAGAAATTAAGTGTCCTGCCTATCGCTGTACTTTACTTTGGAAACACGCTGCTTCTCAGATAGCAGAGTTCCTTCTATTAGAGAATAGTGGTCTACTAAAGCTGCAAGGAAAATAGAATAACTTAATAAGTCACTACAAGGCAGTGTAGAGAGAATAGGCAATGCAAGAGTAAAGATCAGACAACACACAGTGCCTATAACTTAAAAACAGTAAGGACAAAAGGTAACTGAACTGTTCTCTTTTCCAAACAAAGGTAATAAGGTGTAGCATCATGGTAACTGAAGAGTGAAGAGGGCTCAGCTGCTAAATAGTGGCCACTGTGGCTTTGCTGTGTCATTCAGAGCATTTTCTGCTCAAGCCCTGGTAAGTTACACTGGGAATTGACACATAGGCACCATGGTTCTATGGGGTAAATAAGGTAGAAATCATTTTAAGGCCAGCCACATAAGAATTTAAGGAAAATCATTAGAGTACATTTTTTTTGTTTATTAAGCGGATGTTCAGGGGCCAGATATGTGTTTTGAATGCTTTAAACATAGTAAATTTCCTTTAGAACAATATCAGTTTAGTTAAAACCATGTTGAAATTGTGATAGACAGTGTGCTGGTTTGAACCATATCCCAGGTTTAGAACTATTAAAGGGTGAATACTGAAGACATTTGATTGTATTAAATATGTTACTGCAACACAGATTAATATCTGCACACAGACACTCCTTTCATTGCTTCCTTAAGGGGAGCCCAGCTAACTGGGCTAATGACTGAAGTTCCCTCCACCTCCCTGAGAACATGGAGTGCCCATAGTTGGGCTCTTGCTCCCTTTCCACTCCCCTGCCCTGTGTTTCCAAGATAGAAGTTCACCTCTGATAGAGGCTAAATTAAAATGGGGGGAGAATACCGCTATGTCTGGAAAGAGTTCTTAATAGATTCAGATGAAGGTGTCTTGCTCAGCTAAGCATATGACAGCATCTCTGTGTGCTTTTCCTGCTTTACCCTATTTTCTGTTTGTTTTTAAACCTCTTAGTGGTTTCCAAACCAATAAAGTTCTCCCTTATAGTGGTGGAACACTCTTGAATATTCAGATTTGCTTTGATATGTTATTGAAAAAGTCACCAAGTTACTAGCGCATGGAGAAATATTATCAAGTAAAAAGATCTCTCCAGTTCATCTTGTAACACAAGTCATCACAATATTTATAATATTAATCTGCTAACAATATACAAACCACTCAGAGAACTACAGACTGGTCAGCCTCACCTCGATCTCTGGGAAGGTAATGGAACAACTAATCCTGGAAAGCATTTCCAGGCACATGAAGGACAAGAAAATCATCAGGAATAGTCAGCATAGAATCAACAAAGGGAGGTCATGCTTGATCAGCTTGATAAACTTCTATAATGAAATGACTGGAGGAGAGAGCAGTGGATATTTTCTACCTAGACTTCAGTAACACCTTTGACACTGTCTGCCAAAAGATCCTCATAGACAAGCTGCTGATGTATGGGCTGGATGAGAAGATGGGGTGGATTGAAAACTGGCTGAATGGCCTGGCCCTGGTGGTGGTCAGCAATGTAACATCTAGTTGGAGGCCAAAAACTGGCAGGGGTCAATATTCGGTTCAGTTTGTTTTAACACTTTCATCCAGAGCATACTCTTAGCAAGTTTGCAGATGCCACATTACCAGCAGTAGTGGCTGATACACCAGAGAGTCATGCTGCCATCCAAAGTGATCTCAGCAGGCTAGAGAAACGGGTGGACAGGGGCCTCATGAAGTTCAATAAGGGGAAATGCAAAGTCAAAGAGCATCAATATAAGCTGGAGATTACCCAGCTCAAAAGCAGCTTGGCAGAAATGGACTTGGAGGTCCTAGGGGAAACCAAGTTGAACATAAGCCTTCAATGGGCCTCTACCACAAAGAAGGCTAATGGTATCCTGGGCTGCACTAGGCAAACTATCGCCAGCAGGTAAAGGCAGGTGGTTTTTCCCCTCTACTCAACTCTGGTGAGGCCAGACCTGGAGTGCTGTGTCCAGTTTTGGGTTCCCCAGTAAAATGGGAACATAGACATACTGGAGAGAGTCCAGAAAAATGCCATGATCATGATGAAGGAACATCCATCCTTTGAGGAAAAGCTGAGAGAGCTGGGACTATTTAGCCTAGAGAAGAGAAGGCTCAAGAGAGATCTTATTAATGTATAAAAATACCTGAAGAGAGAGCGCAAAGATGACAGAGTCAAGCTCTTTCAGTGGTGCCCGGTGCCAGGACCAGAGGCAGTGGGCACAAACTGAAACACATGAGGTATCCTCTGAACATCAGGAAACATTTTTTTATTGTGGGAGTGACTGAGCACTGCAGGTTGCCCCAGGATGTTGTGGAGTCTTCCACCTTGCAGGTATTCAAAAGCCATCTGTACACTATCCTGGGCAACCACGTCTAGGTGGCCCAGAGGTTCCCTCCAAACTCAACTATTCTGTGATTCTTTATTTAGAAGTAACATATGCTTCATTATTTTCTCTAAATCTGAACATTCACAAAATCAAACTAATAGCAAAGTCTTTCTTCAAATTTTGAACCAATACTCGTGTTACTAAGTACAAAAAGAAAATTACAAAAAGAAAATAACAAGTTTTGATTGTAGTCTAAATGGGCTATCCACACCACCTATCCTTCAGAAAAACAGTGTTGTGGTTTAACCCCAGTAGGCAGCTGATCTCCACCCAGCTGCTTGCTCACTCCCCTCCCAGTGGAATGGGGGAGAACATTGGAAGGGCAAAAGTGTGAAAACTCATGGGTTGAGATAAAGACAGTTTAATAAGCAAAGTAAAAGCCATACACACACACACAAAAAAAAAAAAAAAAAAAAAAATCAAGGAATTCATTCACAGTTTCCCATCAGCAGGCAGGTGTTCGACCATCTCCAGGAAAGAAGGGCTCCATCATACATAACAGTTACTTGGGAAGACAAACAACATCACTTGGAATGTCATCCCTTCCTTCTTCTTCCCCCAGCTTTTATTGCTGAGCATGGTATGGAACATCCCTTTGGTCAGTTGGGGTCAGCTGTCCCAGCTGTGGCCTCTTCCAACTCCTTGTGCACTCCCAGTCTACTCACTGGCAGGGCAGTCAGAAAATAGAAAAGTCCTTGACTCTGTGAAAGCCCTGCTCAGCAATAACGAAAACATCCCTGTGTTATCAACACTGTTTTAATCACAGATCCAAAACATGACACTATACCAGCTACCATGAAGAAAATGAACTCTATTCCAACCCACAATCAGTTAGCCCAATGTTTTTTTTAGGTTTCCCTATGGTTAACAAAAGAAAGTAGGGAGTAATTTACATTAGGAAGTAGTTTAGCACAGTAGGATGAGCTCAGTGTATCAAAGAGTTAGTTGAGTTCCCTACATGAATACAAGTAGCTACATATGGCCCACGAGTTTTACTATGGCATAGCTTAGCCTGTACTTAACATTCATACCATGCATGTGTTTTGAAGCTCTCCAAAAGACCAATTGTTGGTCCTTGTATCCCCATTAGGGGCTGGAGAGCCTTTGCTGCACTCCTGGAGTGGAATTTCCTATTTCATGTCCTTAAAAAGAAATCTGTTTTGTATATATCAAAACCACACTGTAAACCAAATATAGACACAGAGAAGGAGAACAGTCACAATATTTACATCAAAACTGAACTAGTGCTTTGAATCAAAATGCTGATGTGTTCCCTCCTCCCATCCTTCCTCTTCCTTTTGTTTTTCAGTTTCCCCTCCCATATTACCCTTCTCCTTTCCTCAGTGGGGGAGTTCTCATGATTAATCGACATTTCTGAAAGAAGAGAATTATCTGCTGAGTAGATGAGCTGCTGGCATGGAACACCATATCATGCTTAACAATTATCATCAATATTTATAACACTTTTATGTACAACAAGTCGAGTCGCACTAGCAAACAGGAATGAAACCTACATAGATTCATTGTAAGAATTGTGAAGCAGCAGTAGGTCATATGCTTAGAATTCAAGTTGCATCTCTCTTGAAAGGAATTGTCTCTTTAACCAGTTTCTTCTTTTCGAATTACAGACCTACTGGCTTTTTAAAATATCATTCTCTTACTCTGGATACAGAAATACAAAATTTTCCAAATTTTGATTGTGACTTTGATAAGGGAGGAGAATGGAGAAATAAGTTAGATTTGGTTTGAAATATGTTCCAGGGTGGGGTGGGGGAGCTAAAATTTAATGTGTTTGTTTATTGGACTTGGGAAATATTCTGATTAAGTTTGCCATGAGAACACTGAAGAAAATACCGTAGAAAGAAAAGAGTTACAATTGTATGAAAGGATTCTTAAAGATGCAACAATTAATATATTTAGGTAAGTAATATAAATATCTGCAGTATATTAATTTCAGCATATAAAACTGGAATGCACCTGCCCCTAGACAAAATTACCAGAAGCCACCTTAGCAAATTACTGTTAATTATTCGCATACTTGTCCTTAACTTTTTAAAAGATATTGATCCCTCATTATTGCATAGGATGAGCACGTCTTTTACTCCTATAAAAATGAAGAAGTAATTTGTTATGAAAAATTAAAACAATTTGAATTTATGTTGTCAACACATAGTAACAGTTACAAAGTGAGCAGATATAGGAGTTTGTTTAGGTATGTGTTCATGTTGTTAAAGACTAAAAAAAAATTCCTACAGGTATTTCTCAACTGAAAATTAGTAACAGTAAAAAAAGGAAAAAGTTATAATAAATTATTTTATGTACAGGTCTTTCTACAAACCCCAGAATAACCATTAATCGTCAGAAAAATTAGCCTGTTCTTGAGAACACGTTTCATCTAAAAAAAATATTCTATCTAGCCATGACTTTTAGTATTAATGAATATTTTTCTAAAATCACCACTATTTAAATAAACATGCTATTTATTTTCACAAACCAAAAATATAGTATTATATGATTTTTCATAATTGCAGCAACCAATACTTAAACCATAGTAACACACAGGTTACAAAGTAGCTAGCAATAGCTGTGGGATGAGTCAATGAATGATCCTGTGTTCACAAAGGGATCAACTTTGACTTTTTGATTTTTCTTGTCTTAAGAAAATATTTAAGTAATGGATTTTAGCAAATAACAATTTAATATGCACATATGAAGTTAAATGGAAGCAGTTAAGAATTTAAAATACATTCTAAAAGGGAATTGATTTTGATATTCCTTCAAAAGCAATCTAAATTTTGTACTACTCTCTTCTATTAACCCTGCCTGAATTAAGATCTTTTCATTAAACTGGAGTTGAAGGAATATAAGGACTGTCTTTGGATGGACTATAACACCAAGTAGCACTAATACTTGACAAAACCATGATTTGCTCAAAAATTATCCCCATAAATCTATATTAAGATTATTGTGACCTTTGTAATGTGTGAACAATTGCTTTTTTTTCCCTACTTACTTTACTTGTATAAATAGAATTAACTGGAATTTGGGTATCATCTATATTCAGCATTGGATAAGCACTGTGGATCTAACCAAAAAACTACAAGATTTAAAGCACATATATTGTTTTGACCATGTCAGTTCTAATTTGAAAGCAGGCTTGTTTTCCCTTGTCACATATATTGATCATCTTTCACTCCATCAATTGCCATATGAAATTCTCTGAATTCATAACACTTCACATTCCTGAGATTCATTGTGAGGAGAGGTGTTAAAACATATATTGTAGCATAAAATTATTTCTTGTTTTAAATTTGAAATATGTATCATATATCCATTATCTGTTTTTTTTTTCTCTTTCAGAATATCCTGAGATTATTTGAATTTTATGTAATAGTTTTCTTAATTAATGGCAGAATACTAAGAATGTGAGAAGAAATTTTGGAGTGCTATACATTTTGAATAGAACATCTTTATATTTAGAAAGGTAATCTTAACATTGCATTCAATTTGCTACTCCTTATGCATTGATTTCTTCAGTTGTTTTTGAAAGTCAAAAGGAAAGAAAAAGAAATTAAAATATCTCAAATCTGGACCATTCAATCACAGCCAATCACAGTAAAAACTGAATTCCTCTTTTTTGACAGTATTCGAGTTGAAGGATGGTTTGTAATATGTGCTTCGTGCTTATTCAACTCAGTCTCAAAACACTTCAGAAAAAAGTGGTAAGTCTTCAAAAATTTATTTTCCCGTTAGCTGAAACAGACAGACTTATTATTTTTATGGGTGGTTTTGGAAATGAATATATATCTAAAGATGGTGACAGCATTATATCCTGAGAGGTTATCACCTTTCAGCTCCAATGAGGAAACTGGTTGTATGATCATTATCAGTCCCTAAAGAGAAATGCACTTAATTAGAGCAGGCTCAATGTATATATGCTGACAGCTAGCTGAAATATAAATTTTGAGGTTCAAGTCCATAGAAAACATAATACTTAAGTAGAAATTTCACTTCTGAGTTTCAAGACATAGGAACATTAGCTAAGGTCAGTTTTCAATTAGGTGAAATCTTAATAACCTGCGATACTTATTTTCTTCAATTTTCTTGAAATTTTGCAGAACTCTGCCTGTGCCAGTATATGTGCCAGTTTTTAGATCAAAGGAATTTACCAAGACAAATAAAATGCAAGTAAAATAGAAAGTAACAGTGTTTAAAACTGGCAATTGTGAAGACCTAAATATAGACCTAATGAATTTCTGTAGTAATGCTAAAAATTTACAGCAAAACAGGTATATTTCTTGTACACTGTTATACAGACATCTATTTATTCATAAGTGTATCCTCTCTCCTTCTTTCTCTATATATCTTGTAATACTCTGAACCAGAATTCATTGCCTACTAAAATCAATTTACTGTAATTACTATAAAAGTTCATGTAGAGTCAGCTAACAAAGTGATTCCATGTTTTCAGAAATCATAGAATGGTTTTGGGCTGGAAGGGACCTTTAAACCTTTAAATAATTCTGACCTAGAACCTAGAATTCCACTACAATATGTGTTTTGAGACTAAAACACTGTTGAGAAAAAGCTTGAGGATATTTTTGTAAACTGAACAACGAAATTGCAAAACAATGTAATGAAAATGGGACTTAAGAAATATTTTAAAGTATTCTACTGAATTCTGAAACAAAGGTATTCCAATATAATTCTTAAGAAAGCTAAACCAAGCAAAGCTGAAATTTGAAATGCAAATTATAATGTTTGGAAATCGAAGCCTTTGGGGTAAGAATTACAACTTAAATTTTCTGTTCCATCAAGGAGGCTCTATGTGACTTGAGCAAATCAAGAAAGGCCTGACATCTATGGACCTGTTGTCTCCAGCTAGAGTATTGAAACAGAAAGTGTAAAACTTGCATGTGATGCTGGTATCTAGTCTCTTCAGACTTCAAGATCTATTGTATTAATACCTGGTGATTTCCCTTAATTCCTAACTGAGAAATAAACAGCTTTGAGAGGCTGAAGTTAGTCCTTATTTGAGCAGAAGATTGGCATAGATGATCTCCCTTCAAACTTAATTTTTCATATGACTGTGCTAAACATCCTTGTCGCTCTTTTCCCTAATTTAAATATCTTCTCCTTTACTTTGAGCAACTAGTTTTCTGATCCAACAGTTGTCTTTTACTGGGTTTCTTAAAGTATATGACACACAAGCTATAATTCATAATCTTATCCCATAACATACATAATCACAAAATCAGGAGAGTATATCACTATGGTGTTATTAAATGACTTGAAATCTGTTTCTGTCTTTGGAATTTGACTATGCACCAGACTTCTGCAAGAAATTAATATAGTTCTTCTAAAAATTATGCTAGCTATTTTAAATTGTACATTAATCTCCATGTAGCTAAGAGCTTCCTAAAAGTCAGCAGATATCTTTGCACCAAGCCATTCCTATAAGCATGTTTAGGGAACAAGTGTTGTAGCATTCCAACATATGTGAGGAAAATTTTTTCTTGAATTTCAGGTAACTTAATTCTTCATCTCTGTAAGACTTGCATGCTTTGGTCAACACATCTGAACATCGTTTGCATGTTTTAATTCATGTTACATCACACTGAAGTGAATAAGGGTATATATCAACATTATTGGTCCTTGAATGATAAAGCATAGACAAGCTGAAATTGGTGTGTTTGTTTAAAAAAGCATTCTGATTGACATTCCCAAAAATTAATTGCAAATGTGGTCAGGGAATGCAACTGAAAAAAAAAAAAAATAAAAAACTTTCTTAAATTTTTTAATTCCGCAAAAATAGAAGGACACCAGTTTCTATATACAGTGGAATATTAGTGACTCCGATTTGAGTTTGAATGTAGTCTATAAAAACAGTAATTAAATTTAGTACACATATCTCCAGTATATCTGTGCACTTCATTTTATTTTTAATGTATATGGAAAGATTCTTTTTGCTTGTAATGAAAAATATGACAGTGTGACATTTTCTTTAATTACAAATTCTGATGTATTTAATAGCATAAATTTGGCCTGCAACTTGACAGTTCTGTCTCTTAGAATCAATGGTTAGACTCGAGGGCACAGCTTGGTCATCAAGATCAATATTAGAAAAAATATAGCTTGTCAAGACCTCTTGGCCCCATATCGATTCAAATAGGGTACTGCAGAGAATTTAATAATGATGTTACAGCTGTTGTCCAACAAACAGAAGCTTCTTTCATTGATTTCAGTAGAGGCAGATGAATAACACAAAAACACAATTATCCTAGACACTGTAGTAAGCCCCATTACAGAGGTTCCAAAGCATGCATTTGGCATGTGTGGTGGTTGCATGGAAAAACTTTCAGGCAGACTAAAGTGGATTCACATTTGAAAGAATACAAATTGCTGAATCTGACTCAAGGATTTTTACATTCCCTTAAAAAAGTATGCCTCACTTTGCCAATCTGTGCAAAACCCCCTAAGTTTTTCTAAGACTATGTGAAGGTGTTTTTAGTATGAAGGTGGTTCTCTCCCACACTCTTAACCCAATGTAATGGAATTTTTAAAAAGAAGACACTTTTGAAAAGATTCCCATTTTTCTCAGTAACCCTTTCTGTGTTCTGTTTCTTGCAATGCCTCCTCCTCAAACTGAAAATGCCTTGTATCATTCCAATACTGTACTTTTAAACAAATATACCCCTGTCATTTAATACCACTCCCTGGAAGATTTAAACTATCATTTTTGAACCTTTTGTAAATAATGAGAGGTTTTACAGAGCCTGGGAATGTCTGAGCTTCACCAAGGGGAAGTCATGCTTGACCA
>NW_010315533.1:0-18128 GCF_000700745.2 Antrostomus carolinensis
AAAAAAAAAAAAAAAAAATTCCCAGACTAATTTCTATTAAGAAGAATTCCTATTTCTGGAATGCTTTTTTCTGTTCCTCTTGCTCTTTCTTCAAAATCTTTTCATGAACATATGTTGCATATAGGAAAAAAATGGTATTTTGGGTGGTTCTTTTGCCAGATTTTGTACATCATTACTTCAGCATTTGATGCTGAGCTGTGAAATAAGATGGCTGCACAGAGTTTCATTGCAGTTAAGAATTTATTTGTCTTTTGATTTTCAAACATTACTTTTGTTATTTCTTTGTATTTTGTCTCTTGTATTGTCACTTCAGTTCTCTCTTTCTCTCTCTTCTTGACATATTTCTGGGCTGTTTTAGAATTTGCGGTGTACCACACGGTACTTATGAGAATGACCTTCCTGCCAAAACTGATGAGATATCACTCATACAAACTAGTAATTACTAAATTTTAAAAAAATTATTTATCTATTTATTTTTGAGATGACATTTACTGCACAGCAGCTGATCTGTTTGCATGGTTGAAGCAGGTATGCAAGCAACTAGTCTTGGCTAAAAATAGCTGTTATTGTCCTCTAAGTGCTGACTTCTCATTGCACACTGAACATGGATCTGAATTTGAGCTGCTTTGATGACAACACATATGCACAGTCAGCTACGTCTCATTGATTTTTGGATGTTGGGTGGAATACACATCAGTTTTCCTACAGCCATTCCCAAAACGATTGATCCAGGCACCATTTTTCACCAAATCACTAAGTGCTAATTCAATTTGATGGGCACAGCAGGCAATAATATATATGCTACAAGGAACTTACCTTCAGTAGTGTACAAAGGACATCCTTTTCATCCATACATGTTGATGCAGATCAAATGAATTTTCATATAAAACCTTTGCTGGTTGTCTTTCAATAAATCAACATGTAGTAGCAACATTACCTTTCCCCTATTGCTTCTTTTGTAGTTTTTCCATGAGAATGTAGACAATATAACACCACAACTACCAACACCACAGGCAAGCTTTCTTTTACACATAGTACAGATTTTTGTACTGAAAAAGTTCTTGATTAATTAATTCTATGATAAAAGTCAAGTACCATATTTAGCAAAGCAAAAAATACAAAAAAATTGCATTGCTCTATATGGCATCGAAAATGTAGTATAGAAGCTGCCCAAAGAAGGAATAAACTGCAGTTGTTCCACTTTAGCTTGATCTAAGGAAGTAAAAGGGGAAAAACAGAAATCAATTAAATATTAAACAGCAATTAAATACGGAGGTAACAGTGATCCATACAAATTCACTGAACTCTTTACCTGGATATTACTAAACTGACAACAGAAAGAAGCAGAGCCTGCAATTAGTAACCTGCTTTGGAACAAACGGAGCTACAACAAGAAAGCTACTGTTTTAAACAGCAGCTTCAATTGATATGAAATTGCCATCATCTCCATAAGGTTAGGCAAACCAAGTACATCTGATAATGTGTCATCCTCTCAAACCTTATAAAAAAGCAATTTCCATAAGTAGAACATGAACACCCCCCAAAAAAATACCTAACAAGTCCTTGCCAGCTGTTGTCTTAATTTCTTTGTATTTTCAGAAGGAAAAAAAAAAACAACAAAACCACTTCTGGGGTCAAAAAACCAAACCAAAACAAAACAAAAAAAAAAAAAGAAGAGAAGAAATGGAACAAATTGTTGTCTTTGTGAGCTAACATGCTAAATAAAGTGAAGTTACCATGACTAAAGGGAAAAATCAACTTCATATTGGTCTAGGGATATGACCTTTGGAGTCCTAATCAGAATTAGGAAAAACCTAAAAAAAGCATTTCCAGATAAATTCTTACTGCTATGATCTGAGAGAAGGGAAAGCTAAAACTGTACAGAGGGATTTTGCAAGTGATGTAGTGCACATATAATTAATAGCTCATCATGGGTTGTTAAGGATGTGATTAAAGGACAGCCAATTTACTAAGGACTTAAGATGTTAATGGTAAAGAAAAAAAAAAGCTACAATATCTTCCCTTCCTCCTCTCTCCCCTTTTATTGTGATAAGTGTATCCTTTCTACATATCTATGAACACAAAATTACAGATTTTCCTTGTTAATTTAAAGCAGCACATCACCTGATAAGAGACAGCAAATATTTAGTTGGGGGAAAAAGAAAGCGGGGAGGGTAGATATTGAAAAAAGGAGATTTTAAAAAATATTTTAGAAACCCAAAGCATTTTAAAAGGTTAAATTAATAGCCACTACAGACTTTGTGATGGTGTTGAAGATTGATAAGCTATAACTGAGAGACAAAGATTAATTTTATCCAAATGTGGTCAAGGCTGGCCATGCTTTACCTATGCCATTTCATATTCCATTCACTGGAGAAAACATGAGTTAGGATGCATTTTAATGGGATTTTTGCTCAATAGTATGGTTTTAATTATTTCTAGGTCATCATGAGACCAATGACCTTTTCTAAAGGGCAAAAATGGAAGCGAGGTCTTTTTAATGCAAGTTTTCTAACTCTCCTTCCTGCACCCTACAAGTCAAGTCTGACAGTCCTCAGTCTACCTACAGACCAGTGGGATTTACATGAACAGTGTCAAGGCACTGTCTGTACTCCCAATTGTTGTTGGTTTTGTTTTTGTTTTGTTTTTTAATGTGAATTGTTGCACCTTCAACTTGCATTATAAACTTGGGGGCAGGGAGAGAAGGAAAAATGTGTTTTATTACAAACAGGATAATGAGATCTTTGTAAATATTTCTGAGCATTAGAACCAGTAGAAATCACACTCCAGCGAGTCAAAATAAGAAACCACCCAATCTTCAGGGTTAAGGACCTATATGAGGAACAACCTGTGAGATGTTAATTCTGCAGAATATAAATCAGGCTGCAAACAGAGTAAGAGCTTTACTTAAGGAAGGCTCAGAATGGTCCAGAAGCTTTCCCCCTTGCCCTGCTCCATAAATGCAAGAAAGCTTTTGGAGCACAAGGCCGATATGGATTTGAGACCTCTCCCTTGCAAAGCTGCTACATTTAGGGACTATCTCCGACATTGGAGTGGTCCAAGGTGAACAATGCAGATGAGTTATGTTGCTGTCTAGTCTAGAAGTAACTGAACTATGGGAAACAAAATACTGTTTACCTCTTTTTTCTCACCAAAAGCAAGTTTTAATACAAAAAGGACATGCAAATCCTTTGATTGGCTTTGTAAAGCCAAATCAAAATCTTGTCATAGGAGTGAGATAGATATGTAACATACATCTCTTCTAAACATTGCTAATCTCAGTAACTTCAGGACAGAAAAAGTAGAGATCAAGCTAATCAGCTCGGTTGCACCACAGGGAAATATTTTTTGCACATGCGTTTCAATCAGCTGTGAGCAAACATGAATGTTCTTCCATGTTTAAAATTATGAACAGGAATTTAATAAACACAACAAAGGGAAGATAAAGATTTCATCATGAGTAACAGCAGCCTTCACTTTTACATTTACTGAGGGAGAAATATGAAAGCCACTCCTTGTTGGGACCTGTCCCTACAGTGTCTGAAGGAACAATAAAGTAAGCAGAACCTGCATTCTCTACATCTCCATACATTTTTAAGATACCTGATTATTAAATTTAACCTGTATAAAACATAAATAAATGTCTCTTGGGAGAGCATTCAGCCATTGAAGCTAACCGCAGTCCTGGAAACAACTGGATTCATCTTGGGAGAGCATTCAGCCATTGAAGCTAACTATGGTGACTGCAAAGAACTTCCTGTTAACAGAGGCAGTCATCTCTCTGAAGTACACCAAGCATTACACCTATTGTGTCTCTGACACTGGAGGAAAAATATTAACAATAGTGAGCTGACCTAAGGTCTAATCCTGCAAGCATATATGTAGCTGACTCCATAAGGTCAGCTATGATGATTACTGGGGACTTAATTCTCAGCTGTCCTATTAAAAGCCCATAAGCCACCTAAAAGGGTCAGAGAGCATCTGGGGTTCTCTTTTAACTGCTATCATAAAATAAGCAGCTGAATCTATGAAGAATGGTCACCAGGAAAACAGTCTCTGTGGTGTTTTAAAAGTAAACCAGTCACCACCACAAAATATTTCTAAAGTCACGCCATTAGCTGCACTTTGCCTGGGGTTTGTTTTGCCTCCAAGTTCAGTTGAAAACAGCAGACAGTTTGCATAACAGATTGCAAAGTCACGGGTCTTTGGGGCTACTCTTGAGGACTAGTGGGCACCAGGAACAAGTCATTCATTCCAGCCTGAAGATGATGAGCTGAGCAAGGCATTTAATAAGAAAACATTGAGTTACAGAGAATGTTATTTGAAGGAAGTGTATAAACTTTGTGCTTGATATTCTGTATCGATAGCCAAGTTACCCAGTGCAGCAGCATCGTGAATGGGGAGTTTGGGTAAGTTCACCATAAAGATCAGCAAGAGTTTCCAGAGAAGCTGATCCATTCCCAGCAATCTGCTGAAACACTTTGATGTGGACCAAAGGATGGCCTGGGTGGGGGAAACTAAAACAAAACATACACTTTTGTTAAAATAAGAAAGATATTGGCATTTATTTTAGTCCCCAGATCTAAACAGGTGAAATATTAAATATTGTATGCCAAACAGTACACTCAGATCTATAAGCTTAGCCTTACTTTAATTGTGAAGACATGATTCCTGAATCCTTTAGTGAGGTGAAGGGATGGGGGAAGAGGTTAGAACTATTTCTACCACCACTTCATAATGTGGTCGCATAGTCACAGATACAGTTTAACACATTTTGTCCCCTGTCCTGAGGATAAACCCACCATGAGGAAGAAGCAATTGCTTTTGGAAGAGGGTGAGGAATATCCAGACAAAAATCAAATAAATTTATCTGATGTTAACAGCATTAAGATAAAACAGTTCCACACCATAATAAATTCAGTTCAGGTGAGCCTAGATCTTTATTTCTTGAGTTTATTACTCTCATCATCAGACAACACAGTCTTTCTTTCAATGCATTTTTTTTTCTTAAAATCCAGACACGTGACTATTTATTTATTTATTTTTTTAACTTATATACACATTGAATATTCACCTCAATAAATTAATAACCAAGATTTGAGGTAAACTGAACTGAAGTTATTTTCTATGCAAACTGGAATTGTGTTTACATTTAGTGAATGAAATACCTTGTTCAATTATATTGTGTATTGTGGATACATATTTAGTCAATGTTACTTCCCAAGCAGAGCCTGTTAAGCCATACAGTATAGAAGCTTTTCTTTGGGTCCAATGATTAATTCTCAATCAAGTACTGTATTAAAATAAATTTAATAAAAATTTGAGGAAAAAAGTTTGTTGAAGATGGGCTATTGTTAATGACAATGCCAGACCATTAGTTTAGATTTACTTGGAGTATTTTGAATTTAACATAACAGAAACTTTTTTACTGAACTATCAGTGCTGAAGAGTCACTATTTAGCTTTTTTTTCCTCTCCCTTTTCAATTATGTCTGCCCTGAAGGAAAAGAAGCTATTAATAATTTGTTTCCTATTATTGTATTTGCAATAATAAAATCTGCATTTCAGTGTGCAAACTATTTACATGTCTTGAAAGAAGGTGTAAACCTTATACTAGCTAAATAAATTTCAACATTAGCTTAGTTTTGATTTAATGTTCCTAAATTCCAATAGCTAAATCAAATGTCCACGATAGGAGAGACTGGCAGAGTGCACCATTTTTGCCGTTTTAATTCTCAATGATGTATTTAATTGATTTAAATTGTTCTGGCACGTATTGGTAAGAAAAACTACAGTGCTCAACAAGGAAAAATATTTCCCACTATCACCCTTCTACCTAAAATCCCCAGCTCTTACTGTTTCTTCAGATTGCATGGTTGTTACTCAGAATCTATAGGCTTCAATCTTGGAACTTCATGGGCACCTTATTGAAAACTGGTGCCAAAGGCTGAAGACCATTTACACTAACACTGAATTATCTCACTTAAGCAGTCACAAAAATGTCACCATGAACTCCTACACAGCATTACACACTGTGAGCAGCCCATTCTCATGTTCTGATCATCTCAGCTGCTTCAAACATGCATAGGAATTGCATTAACCTTATACAGCAGCCTATGTCCGAGTCATAGAGCTTATTATATGAGTCTTTGAGAGCTGATTTGGCTTAAGCTGTCAAGTATGCAGTAGAGGGAAATTAATTCCTCCCTTAATATTTCAGTATTAAATACATGAAATTGTAAAACAGGGCAAGCAGATAATGTTTATTACTCTACTGCTGAAGTAATCAGCTCAAAAAGAAGGTTGTGCAAACTCAAAGCTGGCTTTAAACATTTGGCTAGTTAGAGTGGAGGACTATGTGCTCAATATTGAGCTACCTTTTAGGTAGCTTCAGGCTTTCCATCATGATCTGCAGGTGGTTTAGCTAAGTAGTTTGTTGTTGTTGTTGTTTTCTTTTGAGTTTTGGGGGGTTTGTTTGTTTGTTTTTAAGTTTGAATCACTGAATATTATAACTTCATGTATTCCTACACTTATCCATAGCATTCTAGAGAAGTTTGAGGGCTATTGTGTAATAGAACTCATATATCCTCTATTTAAAAATATCCAGTATTCCTATACACCTTAACTACCCTCTCAACCAATACAAAATGAACCAAAAAAAACCCCAGAAAGCCAGTTACTAATTGTATCTGACAGAAACAATGCATCTTACTCAGAATTAAAAATTTACTCATAACTATGTGGGCTTACAATGGAATAGCTGCCTCAAAGCTGCACAGTGTAGAATAACAATCATGCATTACAAATATCCAGTCCTTTTTAGCAGCATCCTGTTAGGACAAAATAAATGAAATCCCCAAGTCTTGTATTATCTTCTGGGCATAGTCACAAAGTCTTAAGAACTTCAAGCTTATCACAAGGTTGCTGCAGAAGTGTAAGGATCATCTCACTTAGCTTCTGTGAAGCTCAATACTTGAAATTCAAACTGTTATAAGCTAGCCTCCACTATGTCATAATCTATATAGATTAATATGAAAGCAGCATATCGAGTCAAATCAAGTGCTAAAAACTAACTACACAGTTGCTTTACATCACTGACATCTCATCCTCCCACGCCCAAACACTTTCTGCCAGAACATTTTGGTCTTCAGTTCAGGTCATCCTCATACAAGCAACAGAAGCTAACATGACATGTCATCTGAAAGATTTGTTATGGAAGTGTTTCTATTTAAGTTTGTAAAAACAAGCACCCAAGGCAGTATTTGATTATATTATCATTATTATTTTTTTATGTGTTTCTAGAAGGTGTTTTCTACAGCATGGAGACTTAACTGGCAGCATAATAAATGCTTCTTTCATGGAAAAAATACCCCAAAACCCAACCACCATCACAAACTGCTATGAGGCTAAAGAGTAGCTCCAAGCAGTTTGCCTTATTTGAAAAGATTTTTTGACATAAATGTTTTAGTGTTAAATTAATGATAACATTTCTTCAGTTATTTAATAGATTCAAAGGATTTCCTTCAAAATAGTAAACTGCAGAACACTTGTTTTTTCTTTTTTTCTTCCTATCAATTACAGGCAAAATAATTGTACAACTTCCACCATAATATAACGTTTATATTTGCATTATTCTAGTTATCATCCACTAAAATCTCTGTATGGAAATATCAGGGTACAATTACGATAGTTATATTTATGCTATAACCCAGACACGTACTTAAGCAGATGTTCAATTTCATGCTTATTATTAGCCTCGTTGAAGCAATGATACTGAATTATATTATCTGTCTACTTTGTTTTCTTACTCCTTTTAGTTTCTTCTGTATTTTACTATCCAGGGCAAAATAAGCAGATTTCTGAAATATGCTTTCAGAAATGAGTTGCCTTTCACTATGCCATGCTGTCTATGCTATAAATTCAAGCACTGCTTTCTTCATTAGACTATAATTTACTGTATTTAGTGCATACTGATGCTTTTCCTGCAGCATTCTGCTCAATATCATATTGCCAACTGATACAATATCAGACCAACATCCACATTTTAACGCATGAGTTTTGTCTGCAGAATACAGGCAACGCTGAACGTTATATCATGAAGATTGTGTATCATCCCAGTTCTGGATAGGTGGACATAACCATCGCTCCAAGAGAAAAGAGAATTTACTTTTAACATTAACAAAAGCTACTTCACTATTGACGTAAGAACTTATTTCTGCTTTTTCAGATCATCTCTCAAAAGACAAGAATAAACACTACATTGTTAGGAGCCAGCAGCACCCACGGATACCCTCCAAATGGCTCCACAGAGAGGCTAAACTTCCTGCAGGAGCATCTGGATCGCTGCCGAATGGCCATCTGTGTTTTACCGTGAAGAGGATTATAAAACAATTTGCCAGATAGAACCTTGTGTGACTTTTTTTTTCCCCCATCCCTAAAAGTAAGCTAATTCTTAAGAGCAGTATCTGGAAAATATGCCTATAGTAGTGGGACCTGGATTTAGGCATTTCTCAGTATTTAAACAAATGTGCGTAATGAAACTTTGTGCACTGTTCTTCAAGTTTTAATTGGTTTTTTATCCATTCCTCCTTTCTCTCCCCTCATATGGAAATGTACATATGGAAATCACATCTTTTGCTTGCAAGTTTTTCCAATACCCCTTTCTCCATTATTTACTCAAAAATAAAGCAGCCCCTAATTATTTGGATCAACTACAGTAAACAGTTTTTGAGAGGAAAGAAGCCTCTACAGCTCTGTTTAAGTAATTGGAGTGTGACAGCACATCACACTGCAGGAGATGTTCCTCTCAGAAGATTAAGTATTTAAACTGGGATTGAGCTTGATATAATAGGAAGACTGACAGAGACTTAAGTAAGAGCCAGGACAAAATATTAGCTGACAACTGGAAAAAACAGAGTATCTTGGAAGATGTACTGGTCATACAGGATCAAATAACAATGAACTAGACAACCATCTGAAACCAGAGTACAAAGAAGCATTTTCTTTACCTTAGAAATAGAATCCAGACTTGAGGGTGGAGGGAAGAAAGCAAGAGGGGGGACCTCCCTTAGAGAAAGAAACTGTAACTCTTTCATTTTCACAATACCTCATTTTTTGCAATAACAAATATTCTATGAAAAAAAAGAAAAATTCAAAACAAAAACCAAAATATTTTTTCTTTCTCAGAAAGAGGTAAGAATGTAAAAGAGAGAAATATTATCAGCAGTTCAGAATATTTCTAAAGAACACACATAGCTATCTCAAATACAATTGTAAAATTTAAAATGAGAGACAGAAAAAAAATGAAAGCTCAGTCTTGTTTAAGTCTGAGTTTCCTACTTGTTTATTCATTTGTAATAAGATGGAGAAAAAAAAAAGCAGTAAAAAAATTCTAAAATTTGAGTCCATACAGATGCAAAATAAGAAATAACTTATTTTATATTAAAGAGTTGCCAAAGATACTTCCAGCTCTTTCTCCTCATAGAAAGAAGCAAACAAAACTCATCAAGGATCAAATGTTTTTGTGATGCACCAAAACTTTATTGTTTTTTTGAGAAAAAAAATTCCTCACTGACTAAAGCAATAGATTTTATTCATAAAATGTACAAGAAAAACCAAATTAAGTAATAAAAAAGTGAGAATTTTGGTCTAGTGAAGATGATAATTTCGTAGATATTGAAGCATATTTCCCATTCCTTAGAGAGAGAAATGAAGGGAAAGCTGGTAAACAGTAAGAGAAAAGCATTATTAGTTAAATTCATGACACTCTAAGGAAAAAGAAAAAAAAAATTATGCACAGGTAAAATAATACATTTGGGTTACGGTTACTTTGATAAATTTTGCTATTGTAATATATCTGGAATATATTGCATCAGAGCCAGTTTTGAATAAGGACAGGGTTTGGTATAGATGAATATCCCCAAGTCCTGCATCAAGAGGAAATTCTGCAGCTCCCCCAGATGCATGCCCACAGAGGTAGAGTTCAGATGGGAAATGTTCTGTCAAAAAGAAGTGTGAAGAGATGACATATTGCCTTGGTAAGCAGGAGATGAGCACATCCTGTTAGTGTTTCCAGAAAAACCCTGAATCAAGCTATTGCAAATTAGTTTATCCTAAACAGAAAATGGAATCAGAAGTAGTCTTCATTGACCTTGACGTGAAAAGGGATGACTAAGAAGTTACCCACGCTATGAATTTAGCTGCATCAAGAAGGTGAAGTACATGAATTTCCAGGAGGATTAGATTCTGTTCAGGGAAAGCTGCTACAATTACAAGAAATATGTAAAGTGGGCAAGGACTGAGGAAGAAAGAGATGGAAAAGATGACAAGGGAGAGGAACAGTGCAGGAAGGATGCAGCAAATCAACCATCTTTAGAATACTGGGAACAAACTGAGAATCTATACAGAATGGAAGAAAACCAGCCCACTGACAGACAAAGCTGTCTCTGAGATCAAAATGTGTAATAATAAAACAAGAACAGCCAGAATCAGTGCCAGTCTGTGCAAAGTATAAGTATCAAGAGGAAACAGAGCAACAGAGTAGTAGTAGCTGTATTGCTTCATGTGAGTCAGAGGGGACTGGAAAATATCTAGTCCAAAAGACTGGAAAAAACTGCATAAAAAAATTGTATGTCCAGTAGCAAGGATGTTTAAGTAATCTACTACAACGCCTAGGATGCCCTGTAATTAGAAATCTGCAAATGCAGTAACTTTGGCAAGAAAGGAAATGCTTTGCACGACTGCAGTTTTAGTAATACATAAAACTCTGGCTCAGGCTCTGAAGGAAAAAGGGTAAAGTACAGTCAAATTTACAAGAAACAGATTGATCCAAACTGACCCAGTGTACTTTCTCTCATAATATACCTGGCTTCCTAGAAGGAACAAAGAGATCATCTGTTGGGATTTAGTAAAGCATCTTGACTTATTGCCACATGAAAGCTACTGGTTAAGATCAAGTTTAAGAGAAGAACAAGAAGAGGATTGTGCCTCCTGTAACATTAAAGGGAAGAACTAGAGGCTGGAGAGAGCTTAGTGCTACAGTTCCTTGCACAGCAATCTGGGGACAAATTTTGCTCAGATCATTAATACTATGTTAATCGAGAGCTGGTCAACATCTCAACATTTGGAAATACTGTCTATGAGGAGCCTACAGGAAGCATTGGATGATCTTAAGGAAGAGAAGGAAACAAACTGCATAAAACAAAGTGAAAATTTTGCCTTTGGGGAATCAACAAATTTGGTCATCAGTACAAAACAATGAAGACAACCCTGTGTGTACTACTCAGTCACAGGACATTATGAACCACAAGCGTGATGTGTCTGAGAAGGAATTGAATGCAATCCCAGCATCCACCAAGAGATAAATCATGGCCAGCCATGCATGAGAACGGGAAAAGCTGAAGGAAAAGGTTGTGGCAATTTTATGTGAAGAGGTGAAAGGAGCTGGTTTGTTCACCTTTGTGAAAAGCTGACAGGGGATGTGACTGTTGTCTATAAACAAAATAAGAGTAAATAAGGAGCATAAAGCCAGGGTGTAACAGGAAAATGTTAACATGAGAACAAAGGATGTAATGAGTAAATTCAAAACAGAAATTAAAAGAAGGTATATAAGCACTAGGTAATGAGTTTTGAACAGCTTTCCAAGGAGGCAAATCAGATCTGTTACTAAGGCATCCTTTTTAAATGTAATTAAAAAATAAATTGATGTTTACTGGAATTTAATCTGCTTCCTCAGGCTTTATTTTAGTTTAATTTTTTTTCTGGTGGGGTACAAAATAGGACACGGACTATAATTGATTTAATTTCTGTTTTTCACTTGTTTGTTTTGTAAAGGTCTGGTTATTTCAGTGTTGGAAAGGCTTTGAGTATTTTGGGGTTTTATCTTAATCCCAGCTACATGCATTTTGGATGAAATATTTTGATTTTATCTCCACCAGTTCCAAAGTACATGCACAAAAAGCTATCAAACACAGTACAAATTGCATGAAGCAATTGTACAGATTCAAGTATCTATAATAACTGCTGTGGAGAGTCTATAAGGAATTCTTATTGTCTTCAGAATTATGTGAAGTATATAAGTGTTGAGTGTTTACTCTTTCCTCAACATGTGGGAAGTGGAATCTTATAGCCTTATCACAGCCATATTCCATTCCTTTAGATCTCAGAGCCTTGGAGTACACCTGATCTCCTCTCTGCTAATCTCTGAAAATCAGATCTGCTAACTCTCTGATCTGTCTCTCCACATTTATGTAACATTTGAAGAAAATTTTTTAAAATATTTTTTTTGGTGGGGTGGAAATAAGAAATACTGACTTCCTTGCCTATATTCCACAATTATTTTTTTTAAAAAACAAACTTTCAGCCATCAACTATGTAGAACATGCTTCTCTATAGTGTGAAAGAAATTACACAAAGGGTTGTTGGTTACTTTGCAAGCTATGTACTGCATAACCTCTTTTGCTATTCTCACTTAATGCCAATTTCATCTTTGAGACAGAGAATCAAGAGCAACATTTTAATAATGCAGACCAGTTCTGCCTTGCACAAAGGATTTTTGTTGATGTTGTAGGGAGACCATAATAGAAGGCCGCGGGTCAGTGGAATCTGAATTAATTGTTTCTGCAGATAGTTAGTACTAATATATTTTATGCAGTGCGTTCAGCATGCAGAGAGCACGTATGAACTTTTCAGAAAGCCTTTCATATTCAAATCAGGTAAACATCAAGCTATATACATTCATGAATACAGCAGTAATTACCATGCTCTGAGGACATGTTGAAATGACATTATCACTTGTCAGCAGGATACCACTGGCTGCTGTCATTGACAATTTACATTTAGCATCAATGTTAAATATTCTGCCTATTAGTTTGTTAATGACCTGAAAAAATCAATGATTTAAAATACTTCAGGATATGGAATGTTACCTTATAGCTTTGGTGTATAGACAAGATTGGCCTCAGAAAGCAGTGTGTATACAGCGCAGTATTAATTCAAAATTATGGATCAGTTAATAGGAATAGATTGCACCCACAGTAGGAAAATGAGATTGTGATCCTAAAAACAGAGAAAAACAATGGTACAACACTAGTTATACAAATAATATTAGATGAGAAGATCTGCACAGTCAGTTCCATTCCTTTACTAATACGAGGCTTCCAATAGATAAGAAAACGTTTTACAGAATCCTGAATAGTTACTTAGTTTGTTTTATTATCCATGGTTTATCTTGTCTGAGGCGGCAGGTCTCTTCCTATGGAAAACAAATCTAGAAACACAGTATTGATCATGAAGAAGAGACTTTAACGAAACAATCTCATGAGAATATTCTGGAAAGTAATGGTTGGTTGGGATATTTTTCCCATTTAATGATGAATAAAATTGATTTGCCCTTCTCCAGTGAATCAAACACCTAGTAGTGTCTGAATCCATTGATTTTAAAACTCTTCTGTTCTTAGGGAATACTAGTAGATCTGAAAGTAACACTTCCAATTTCTCCTGCACTTAGTTACTTTGCACATGATTGACTCACACATGTGCAATAGTAAGTTTTCCACATGTATTTTGCCCTAATTCCATCTGCCTTAACAAATACATATTAAACACTATCTCAGCCACAACTACGTTGAACCAAATACTATTTTTCTTTCCAAGTTCACCCACTTTCAAGAAATTCTTCATAAATTCCTCTTCAGTCATTTTATTCCTTCAGGACTTTGAACAGCACAGAGCACTTCTGCTCAAAGAGAGATATTAGAGATTTTTAGAATCTTAGAGCAGACAAGTTATATCTGAGCTGCTACAGGAACAGCAGGGATAAAAAAAGAAATATTTTCAGAACTTCCTCTTCACTTTTGAAAGCAGTAGGAAGCTGGTATTGAAGATGAACCAAATTTGAAAAAACCAACAAAAACCCCACATTTGCTCATCCATGCAACACTAAGACCTTCCTTTCAGAACCACCCTACAGATATGGGCAGAATTTAGAACTAAGAATACATCTCAGGTAGATCTAGGGAACAGTAAGATTTTTCCATTAGGATCTTTTAAACTATACACTGTGGGAAAAAATTTGCGACAACTTCTAGTGTTAATAAGCTATCTGTGGGATGGGAAAGCCTTGCAGAATTTACCTTCTATAGTCTTTGATATGGCTATCACAGGGACAGATTTGACTTCATCCAAATGATGTAACTCTGTGACTAACAGTAGTCTCTCCAGTGGGTAAATCATAAGTGGTTACCATTCAAAACTAATATATATACATTTTTTGTATGCATGGCCTGTTACTTTGAAAGTCTGTCTGCTGTGTGCATATACAGCAAAACAAATTATAAAAAAGAAGGCAAATACTATGGATGTAAGATTCCCTACATGTGTTTATTCTGGCTGGCATTAAGCATTTCCAAAGAGAACAAGCTGGAAAAGACAATAAAAGCTTGCATCAAGTTTCCCCAAGGTACTGTGAACCCTTAGATCTGCAGCAAAAGTCAGAACTCAAGTAGCAAATCAGATTCCTCCTGTTTTCAGCTACCTCCAGAAAGAAGAGAAAGTAAGCAAAAGGTTTTCCTTTATGATACCACATCACACATGGGCAAAATTAAAATCTATGAATGCCTAAGAGTCCTTAACTGCTGAAGTCTCCTTCACAGGATAGATCACCAGCTATTCGATTTTATTAGCCTTTACAGAATAAGTTACCAGCTACTCAATTTTTTGTCATAAATTCTTCAAAATCTCAACCTGAAATAAGGAGTTTGAGGCTGATATACGATGGCTGAAGATATATATCTTATCCCATTATCATTTAGACAGTGTGTTGCCTAACTTAAACTTAAGGCTGATCCACATACAAGAACTACATTTTTCATACAAGCTGCAGTGAAGGCTCCTAAAGAAAGTTAACATTGGTAGACTCTCTGTGCCATTAATTTGCAGAAAAAACTGCCATTTATTTCACTATAATGTTGATGCCCTATAAAATTGGAGCCAAGATCCTTCATCCATATATATGTGTGTAGAGAAGAACAAGTAAAGGAAAGGTGTATCCAACATCAAAGAACCACATAAATGACAGCAATCAAGTTACTCAGTCCAGGGACAAACCTAGAACAGATAAAATCTTAGTGGCTTTTATCGGTAACTGTCAATTTATAGTAATTTTGAGAATTCATATACCAAAACAAGGACCCTCTGTTTGTCAGTATATGCCAATTTACTTCAATGAGCTGATCTTCTCTATAGCAAAAAACAAATCTCACAAGTTTTTGATTTCTTGTACTTTATAGGAATGTAAAAAGGGAATAACTTTTAGTCAAGTTTAATGTCATAAGGAAATGAATAATTTTAGCTGAGAGAAGCAAAACATAAGGAAAAAAGTACTTTTAGTCTTCCATCAACCAAAGATAGATTAAGGGATGACAAAACCAAGGTCTAATCAAGAGTACACAGTGCAGAGGACAAACGACAAGTCACAAGCTACAGCTGAGGAAGTTCTCATTGGACAGAATGAAAAAGCATCTCACTGTGAGGGAGCACAGATGCTGGAGCAAGTGCCCAGGTGATAAAACATTGGCAAATTTTACACAAGTTATCAGTTCTGTGTTGAGAGATATAAATACAGATACATTTTGCTTCTTTTTACACATATTTTTTACACATATTCCCTCAAATTTCATTTTCCTCCCATTGTTTTGTCTTTCTGATCAGCACAACCTCACAACCCAAATAAGTTCTTACATCAGGTTTTGTAGTATCAGTGCATTCTACACAGTACAACAGAATTATATGTATAGACTTTTCAGATAAAAATTCTTCATGCTTAATCTTTATGGTGGTCATAATGATGTAATCTCTATTAGCAATCTCAGATGTGGGAGAAGAGTGGCAGGTGCAACTTAAAACATTAAGTTATTGCTGGGTTTTTGAGCTTATTTTTGTTGTGGTTTTTTTTTTAATTAAGAAAACTCTACACAAGCACCATGAAATTATGTAGGTAGGTGCCATTTTGAATTCAAAGAAAGCAATTACTAGAAAAAAGGTATCTTGAAAGACACATCTCATTTCCTATTAATAAAATGCCATCTGCCATTTTATGCTGCATATATAAACAGTACCAGAGAGATGCCAAGGTAATTTGGAATTTCTAACTACAGCTAGGCTGGAGCTAATTTCATTGAAGGGATAAATGAGGAAGTCTCCCTTTGCCAACTGACAAATGTAATGATTCATGATTAATGAAATCTTTTCTCGTCCACAGGCCTTTCCTTTAAACATGCTTCATTGTTACCAGTGGAGTGAAGGAAACTGTACTTTCAGAAATGAGCACAGCAGAGAAAACAACCCACCCTTGTATGAATTGTATCCGATTCTTACTGAAAAAGCAGAGTAAGTAGTGATTAGAGAACCAGTATCTGCCTCTACAGAATTCTAGCACCATGTATTTTTCTAAATGTAATTAGTAAAGCTAAATCTGAGTGGAGCAAATTGAAAATTAATACTGAAAAATGTTTCTGTGATAGAAATTTTACATTTGATTGAGACCTTCAAGGGGGTGGGACCTAATCCTTTAGCCTTGTTATGTATTAATTTTATCTTTATTCCATTCTCCTAAATCAAAAAAATAAAGCAGCAATAAGCAATTCTAAAGTTCAGAGTTTTTATTTCTTTCTTAACTCTCAATTTTGTTTCTTAGTTTGGTAACATGTATCCCATCTTTGCCTCTTAAGCAGGTCAACTAAGCAATTTATTATTATTATTATTTTTTTTTACACAGATGTTTGCCTGACCTCTATTTAAAGCCTCTGAGGCAAACGTTCTCTCTGCATCTAAACAACTTGCAGGGCTCACAATATTTATCATTTGAATTTGCCCTTCCAGCTCAAACTGTTGTAAAAGAGATTCAGTGGGAGATTCCAGTCTCCTTCAGCATGGATGTAGTGGTGGAAACAGATAATCCATTCTTGTAGTTTTAAGTCTCTTGTCTGCAAATCTGCTCCTCTATATCTTTTGTTCTCTTTCTTTCTCTTTTTTAGCATTGTGAATGATTTTTCCTGCAACAATGCTCTCCTTTTACCTAAGCTGATTTTCACTTCCAGTTCTCACTCATTCTTCCTAGTTAGAGATTTTTTTCTTTTCCCCCCATCTCATGTATCAAAACCAGCCAATGACACATTCAAAGAACTTGCCTCTAGTTCACAGCGAATTTTCAAGACAGATCAATTGTAGAACTAATACAATTTCTTTTAAGGTCAAGGGAATTTTATTACCAAGTCCAGTAGGTGCCCATTAGATATTGAACTATCATACCATCTCTCCTTTCTTTGAGATGTTACTCCCAAGAATTCAGACTCCAAGCTTGGCAGAACTATGTTATGCTTCAACTTGAATGCAACTAACTTGACAGTAGGTGTCATGACAGAGTGAGAAGTAACAGGTTTGTCACTTTGAACATGTCAAAAACACTGCTCTACTATTTCAAGTCAGAGGAAAGCATAATAAACAGTTTGATATTGGTAAAAGCGATATTCATGAAAGATTCCTATCACCATTTTTAATTAGCTTTTAGCAACAACCATAGTAAAACATTTTAGCAAACATCACATTGTTGACTTGAAGCCAAAACTAGAAGACAAGTGTACAAGTTTCTTGATTTTATAGAGAAGCTACACAAGCAGACACAGCCAAATCTTGCCCACAGATACACTGGTCCCTCAAAACCAGTCTTTCCTCCCTTTAGGATCACTGCGCATAAGCAGTGGGTTAGGCTCTTGCCCACCTTATATTTCTCACATTGCAAAGGGATTTGATCTTCCACAGACCATAATCTCTAATAGAATGGAAAAATAGATGTGGTCACAAAAGGAGATGATGTTTAAAGAAAGGAAAAAGAATAGGTGTTAATGAACTGGGACCACAAACTGATTAAAAACAGGATTAGTACTTTTAAGAACCTGGATCACTAGAGATTGATATGGTACATACAAACACTTGATTATTGAAAGATTATCTCCTAAGTAAAACTCCATAGTATTCATTTAACTTGCACTGTGTTGCAAGATCAACAGCCAGAGATAAACTTCAGTCTGAAAATTGAGAAGCGGCTATCAGATACTCTAAAGGCTGGAAGGG